>NW_027618764.1:0-62100 GCF_964187855.1 Myxine glutinosa
CTTTTCGCACTCATGCTCGCATTGAAAACCACTTTACGCACAAGTGTTGGTGTTGAAAACCACTTTCCGCACTCGTGCTAGTGTTGCAAAACCACTTTTCGCACTTGTGTTAGTGTTGCAGAACCACTTTTCCGCACTTGTGCTGGCGTTGAAAACCACTTTCCGCACTTGAGCTCGTGTTGCAGAACCACTTTTTGCAATTGTGCTGGCATTGAAAACCACTTTTCGCACTTCTTCTCATGTTGAAAACCACTTTTCGCGCTCCTGTTAGTGTTCAAAACCACTTTTTTCACTTGTGTTAGTGTTGCAAAACCACTTGTCTCACTTGTGTTCGTGTTGCAAAACCACTTTTTTCAATTGTGCTGGCATTGAAAACCACTTTTCGTGCTCCTGTTAGTGTTCAAAACCACTTTTTGCACATCTGTTAGTGTTGCAAAACCACTTGTCTCACTTGTGTTAGTGTTGCAAAACCACTTGTCTCACTTGTGTTAGTGTTGCAAAACCACTTTTCGCACTTGTGCTGGCGTTTGAAAACCACTCTCCGCACTTGAGCTAGTGTTGCAAAACCACTTTCCACACTTGCGCTCGTGTTGAAAACCACGTTCTGCACTTGTGCTTGTGTTGCAAAACTGCTTTCCGCACAAGTGTTGGTGTTGAAAACCACTTTCCGCACTCGTGCTCGTGTTGCAAAACCACTTGTCTCACTTGTGTTAGTGTTGCAAAACCACTTGTCTCACTTGTGTTAGTGTTGCAAAACCACTTTTCACACTTGTGCTGGCGTTTGAAAACCACTCTCCGCACTTGAGCTAGTGTTGAAAACCACTTTTCGCATTTGGTTTAGTATTGTAAAACCACTTTTCACACACGTTCTAGCATTGAAAACCACTTTACGCACAAGTGTTGGTGTTGAAAACCACTTTCCACACTTGTGATGGCATTGAAAACCACTTTTCGCACTCGTGCTAGCATTGAATACTACTTTCCACACTTGTGCTGACATAGAAAACCACTTTTCGCACAAGTGTTGGTGTTGAAAACCTCTTTCTGCACTTGAGCTGGTGTTGCAAAACCACTTTTTGCAATTGTGCTGGCATTGAAAACCACTTTTTGCACTTGGGTTAGTGTTGCAAAACCACTTTCCACACTTGTGCTGACATAGAAAACCACTTTTCGCACTCGTGCTAGCATTGAAAACCATTCTCCACACTTGTGCTGACATAGAAAACCACTTTTCGCACTCGTGCTGCATTGAAAACCACTTTACGCACAAATGTTGGTGTTGAAAACCACTCTCCACACTTGTGCTGACATAGAAAACCACTCTCCGCACTTGTGCTGGCGTTGAAAACCACTTTCCGCACTTGAGCTGGTGTTGCAAAACCACTTTTTGCAATTGTGCTGGCATTGAAAACCACTTTTCGCACTTCTGCTCGTGTTGAAAACCACTTTTCGCGCTCCTGTTAGTGTTCAAAACCACTTTTTTCACTTCTGTTAGTGTTGCAAAACCACTTGTCTCACTTGTGTTAATGTTGCAAAACCACTTTTTGCAATTGTGCTGGCATTGAAAACCACTTTTCGCACTTCTGCTCGTGTTGAAAATCACTTATCGGGCTCCTGTTAGTGTTCAAAACCACTTTTTGCACTTGTGTGAGTGTTGCAAAACCACTTGTCTTACTTGTGTTAGTGTTGCAAAACCACTTTTCGCACTGGTGCTGGCGTTTGAAAACCACTTTTCGCCCTCCTGTTCATGTCCAAAACCACTTTTTTCACTTCTGTTCGTGTTGCAAAACCACTTGTCGCACTTGGGTTCGTGTTGTAAACCACTTTCCGCACTTGAGCTGGTGTTGTAGAACTACTTTCCGCACTTGTGCTGGCATTGAATACCACTTTTTGCACTTGTGTTAGTGTTGCAAAACCACATTTCGCACTTCTGCTCGTGTTGCAAAAACCACTTTCCACACTTGTGCTAGTGTTGTAAACCATTATTCGCATTTGTGTTAGTGTTGCAAAAACCAATTTGCACACTTATACTGGCGTTGAAAACCACTTTCAGCACTCATGCTCGTGTTGAAAACCACTTTTCGGATTTGGTTTAGTATTGCAAAACCACTTTTCGCACTCATGTTAGCATTGAAAACCACTTTACGCGCTGGTGTTGAAAACCACTTTCCGCACTTGAGCTGGTGTTGCAGAACTACTTTCCGCACTTGTGCTGGCATTGAATACCACTTTTTGCACTTATGTTAGTGTTGCAAAACCACTTTCCACACTTATACTGGCGTTGAAATCCACTTTCAGCACTCATGCTCGTGTTGAAAACCACTTTTCGCATTTGGTTTAGTTTTGCAAAACCACTTTTCGCACTCATGCTCGCATTGGAAACCACTTTCCGCACTCGTGCTAGTGTTGCAAAACCACTTTTCGCACTTGTGTTAGTGTTGCAGAACCACTTTTTGCACTTGTGTTAGTGTTGCAAAACCACTTGTCTCACTTGTGTTAGTTTTGCAAAACCACTTTTCGCACTTGTGCTGGCGTTTGAAAACCACTCTCCGCACTTGAGCGAGTGTTGCAAAACCACTCTCCACACTTGCGCTCGTGTTGAAAACCACGTTCTGCACTTGTGCTAGTGTTGAAAACCACTTTTCGCATTTGGTTTAATGTTGCAAAACCACTTTTCGCACTCGTGCAAGCATTGAAAACCACTTTATGTACAAGTTTTAGTGTTACAAAACCACGTTTCGCACTTGTGCTAGTGTTGAAAACCACTTTCCACACTTGAGCTGGTGTTGCAGAACTACTTTCCGCACTTGTGCTGGCATTGAATACCACTTTTTGCACTTATGTTGGTCTTGCAAAACCACTTTCCACACTTGTGCTGGCATTGAAAACCACTTTCTGCACTTGCGCTAGTGTTGCAGAACCACTTTTCGCACTTGTGCTGGCGTTTGAAAACCACTTTTCGCGCTCCTGTTAGTGTTCAAAACCACTTTTTTCACTTCTGTTAGTGTTGCAAAACCACTTGTCTCACTTGTGTTTGTGTTGAAAACCACTTTCCGCACTTGAGCTGGTGTTGTAGAACTACTTTCTGCACTTGTGCTGGCATTGAATACCACTTTTTGCACTTGTGTTGGTGTTACAAAACCACATTTCACACTTCTGCTAGTGTTGCAAAAACCACTTTCCACACTTGTGCTCGTGTTGTAAACGATTATTCGCACTTGTGTGAGTGTTGCAAAAACCAATTTCCACACTTATACTGGCATTGAAAACCACTTTCAGCACGCATGCTCGTGTTGAAAACCACTTTTCGCATTTGGTTTAGTTTTGCAAAACCACTTTTCACACTCGTGCTCGCATTGAAAACCACTTTCCGCACTCGTGCTAGTGTTGCAAAACCACTTTTCGCACTTGTGTTAGTGTTGCAGAACCACTTTTTGCACTTGTGTTAGTGTTGCAAAACCACTTGTCTCACTTGTGTTAGTTTTGCAAAACCACTTTTCGCACTTGTGCTAGCGTTTGAAAACCACTCTCCGCACTTGAGCGAGTGTTGCTAAACCACTTTCCACACTTGCGCTCGTGTTGAAAACCACGTTCTGCACTTGTGCTAGTGTTGAAAACCACTTTTCGCATTTGGTTTAGTATTGCAAAACCACTTTTCGCACTCGTGCTAGCATTGAAAACCACTTTACGCACAAGTTTTAGTGTTACAGAACCACGTTTCGCACTTGTGCTGGTGTTGAAAACCACTTTCCACACTTGAGCTGGTGTTGCAGAATTACTTTCCGCACTTGTGCTGGCATTGAATACCACTTTTTGCACTTATGTTGGTCTTGCAAAACCACTTTCCACACTTGTGCTGGCGTTGAAAACCACTTTCTGCACTTGCGCTAGTGTTGCAGAACCACTTTCTGCACTTGTGCTGGCATTTGAAAACCACTTTTCGCGCTCCTGTTAGTGTTCAAAACCACTTTTTTCACTTCTGTTAGTGTTGCAAAACCACTTGTCTCACTTGTGTTTGTGTTGAAAACCACTTTCCGCACTTGAGCTAGTGTTGTAGAACTACTTTCCGCAGTTGTGCTGGCATCGAATACCACTTTTTGCACTTGTGTTGGTGTTACAAAACCACATTTCGCACATCTGCTAGTGTTGCAAAAACCACTTTCCACGCTTGTGCTCGTGTTGTAAACGATTATTCGCACTTGTGTTAGTGTTGCAAAAACCAATTTCCACACTTATACTGGCGTTGAAAACCACTTTCAGCACGGATGCTCGTGTTGAAAACCACTTGTCGCATTTGGTTTAGTTTTGCAAAACCACTTTTCGCACTCATGCTCGCATTGAAAACCACTTTACGCACAAGTGTTGGTGTTGAAAACCACTTTCCGCACTCGTGCTAGTGTTGCAAAACCACTTTTCGCACTTGTGTTAGTGTTGCAGAACCACTTTTCCGCACTTGTGCTGGCGTTGAAAACCACTTTCCGCACTTGAGCTCGTGTTGCAGAACCACTTTTTGCAATTGTGCTGGCATTGAAAACCACTTTTCGCACTTCTTCTCATGTTGAAAACCACTTTTCGCGCTCCTGTTAGTGTTCAAAACCACTTTTTTCACTTGTGTTAGTGTTGCAAAACCACTTGTCTCACTTGTGTTCGTGTTGCAAAACCACTTTTTTCAATTGTGCTGGCATTGAAAACCACTTTTCGTGCTCCTGTTAGTGTTCAAAACCACTTTTTGCACATCTGTTAGTGTTGCAAAACCACTTGTCTCACTTGTGTTAGTGTTGCAAAACCACTTGTCTCACTTGTGTTAGTGTTGCAAAACCACTTTTCGCACTTGTGCTGGCGTTTGAAAACCACTCTCCGCACTTGAGCTAGTGTTGCAAAACCACTTTCCACACTTGCGCTCGTGTTGAAAACCACGTTCTGCACTTGTGCTTGTGTTGCAAAACTGCTTTCCGCACAAGTGTTGGTGTTGAAAACCACTTTCCGCACTCGTGCTCGTGTTGCAAAACCACTTGTCTCACTTGTGTTAGTGTTGCAAAACCACTTGTCTCACTTGTGTTAGTGTTGCAAAACCACTTTTCACACTTGTGCTGGCGTTTGAAAACCACTCTCCGCACTTGAGCTAGTGTTGCAAAACCACTTTCCACACTTGCGCTCGTGTTGAAAACCACGTTCTGCACTTGTGCTCATGTTGCAAAACTGCTTTCCGCACTTGTGCTGGTGTTGAAAACAACTTTTCGCACTTTGGTTAGTGTTGAAAACCACTTTTTGCATTTGTGCTAGTGTTGAAAACCACTTTTCGCATTTGGTTTAGTGTTGCAAAACCACTTTTCACACACGTTCTAGCATTGAAAACCACTTTACGCACAAGTGTTTGTGTTGAAAACCACTTTCCACACTTGTGATGGCATTGAAAACCACTTTTCGCACTCGTGCTAGCATTGAATACTACTTTCCACACTTGTGCTGACATAGAAAACCACTTTTCGCACAAGTGTTGGTGTTGAAAACCTCTTTCTGCACTTGAGCTGGTGTTGCAGAACCACTTTTTTCACTTGTGCTGGCATTGAAAACCACTTTTTGCACTTGGGTTAGTGTTGCAAAACCACTTTCCACACTTGTGCTGACATAGAAAACCACTTTTCGCACTCGTGCTAGCATTGAAAACCACTCTCCACACTTGTGCTGACATAGAAAACCACTTTTCGCACTCATGCTGGCATTGAAAACCACTTTACGCACAAAGTTGGTGTTGAAAACCTCTTTCCGCACTTGTGTTCGTGTTGCAAACCACTTTCCGCACTTGTGCTAGTGTTGTAAACCATTATTCGCATTTGTGTTGGTCTTGCAAAACCCAATTTCCACACTTCTGCTGCCGTTGAAAACCACTTTCAGCACTGGTGTTCGTGTTGAAAACCACCTTTCGCATTTGGCTTAGTTTTGCAAAACCACTTTTTGCACTCGTGCTCGTGTTGCAAAACCACTTTTCGCACGTGTGTTATTGTTGCAAAAACCACTTTCCGCGCTCGTGCTAGTGTTGAAAACCACTTTACGCACAAGTGTTGGTGTTGAAAACCACTTTCCGCACTCGTGCTCGTGTTGCAAAATCACTTTTCGCACTTGTGCTCGTGTTGAAAAACCACAATTCGCATTTGTCTTAGTGTTGCAAAACCAATTTCCACACTTGTGCTGGTATTGAAAACCACTTTCTGCACTCGTGCTAGTGTTGAAAACCACTTTTCGCAATTGGGTTAGTGTTGCAAAACCACTTATCGCACTTGTGCTCATGTTGAAAACCAATTTCCACACTTATGCTGGCGTTGAAAACCACTTTCAGCACTCATGCCCCTTGTTGAAAACCACTTTTCGCATTTGGTTTAGTATTGCAAAAACACTTTTCGCACTCGTGCTTGCATTGACAACCACTTTACGCACAAGTGTTGGTGTTGAAAACCACTTTCCGCACTCGTGCTAGTGTTGCAAAACCACTTTCGCACTTGTGTTAGTGTTGTAAAACCACTTTCCACACTTGTGCTGGTGTTGAAAACCACTTTCCGCACTTGTGCTGGCGTTGAAAACCACTTTCCGCACTTGAGCTAGTGTTACAGAACCACTTTTTGCACTTGTGCTGGCATTGAAAACCACTTTTTGCACTTGTGTTAGTGTTGCAAAACCACTTTCCACACTTGTGCTGACATTGAAAACCATTTTTCACACATGTGCTAGTTTTGCAAAACCACTTTCCGCACTTGGGCTGGTGTTGAAAACCACTTTTCGCACTTCTGCTCGTGTTGAAAACCACTTTTCGCGCTCCTGTTAGTGTTCAAAACCACTTTTTGCACTTGTATTAGTATTGCAAAACCACTTGTTTCACTTGTGTTAGTGTTGCAAAACCACTTTTCGCACTTGTGCTGGCGTTTGAAAACCACTCTCCGCACTTGAGCTAGTGTTGCAAAACCACTTTTTGCAATTGTGTTAGTTTTGAAAACCACTTTCCGCACTCGTGCTCGGTTTGTAAACCCTTATTCACATTTGTGTTATTGTTGCAAAAAGCACTTTCCGCGCTCGTGCTAGTGTTGAAAACCACTCCACGCACAAGTGTTGGTGTTGAAAACCAATTTCCACACTTATGCTGGCGTTGAAAACCACTTTCAGCACTCATGCTCGTGTTGAAAACCACTCTCCACACTTGTGCTGACATAGAAAACCACTTTTCGCACTCGTGCTGGCATTGAAAACCACTTTACGCACAAATGTTGGTGTTGAAAACCTCTTTCCGCACTTGTGTTCGTGTTGCAAACCACTTTCCGCACTTGTGCTGGTGTTGTAAACCATTATTCGCATTTGTGTTGGTGTTGCAAAACCAAATTTCCACACTTCTGCTGCGGTTGAAAACCACTTTCAGCACCCGTGTTCGTGTTGAAAACCACTTTTCGCATTTGGCTTAGTTTTGCAAAACCACTTTTTGCACTCGTGCTCGTGTTGCAAAACCACTTTTCACACTTGTGTTATTGTTGCAAAAACCACTTTCCGCGCTCGTGCTAGTGTTGAAAACCACTTTCTGCACTTGCGCTAGTGTTGCAGAACCACTTTCCACACTTGTGCTGGCGTTGAAAACCACTTTCCGCACTTGAGCGAGTGTTACAGAAGCACTTTTTGCACTTGTGCTGGCATTGAAAACCACTTTTTGCACTTGTGTTATTGTTGCAAAACCACTTTCCACACTTGTGCTGACATTGAAAACCAATTTTCACACATGTGCTAGTTTTGCAAAACCACTTTCCGCACTTGGGCTGGTGTTGAAAACCACTTTTCGCACTTCTGCTCGTGTTGAAAACCACTTTTCGCGCTCCTGTTAGTGTTCAAAACCACTTTTTGCACTTATATTAGTATTGCAAAACCACTTGTCTCACTTGTGTTAGTGTTGCAAAACCACTTTTCGCACTTGTGCTGGCGTTTGAAAACCACTCTCCGCACTTGAGCTAGTGTTGCAAAACCACTTTTTGCAATTGTGTTCGTTTTGAAAACCACTTTCCGTGCTCGTGTTGTAAACCCTTATTCACATTTGTGTTACTGTTGCAAAAAGCACTTTCCGCGCTCGTGCTAGTGTTGAAAACCACTCCACGCACAAGTGTTGAAAACCACTTTCCGCACTCGTGCTCGTGTTGCAAAATTACTTTTCGCACTTGCGCTAGTGTTGAAAAACCACAATTCCCATTTGTCTTAGTGTTGCAAAACCAATTTCCACACTTGTGCTGGTATTGAAAACCACTTTCCGCACTCATGCTTGTGTTGAAAACCACTTTTAGCACTCATGCCCCTTGTTGAAAACCACTTTTCGCATTTGGTTTAGTATTGCAAAACCACTTTTCGCACTCATGCTCGCATTGAAAACCACTTTACGCACAAGTGTTGGTGTTGAAAACCACTTGCCGCACTATTGCTAGTGTTGCAAAACCACTTTTCGCACTTGTTTTAGTGTTGCAAAACCACTTTTCACACTTGTGTTGTTGTTGAAAACCACCTTCCGCACTTGAGCTGGTGTTGTAGAACTACTTTCCGCACTTGTGCTGGCATTGAATACCACTTTTTGCACTCGTGTTAGTGTTGCAAAACCACTTTTCCCACTTCTGCTAGTGTTCAAAACCACTTTTTGCACTTGTGTTAGTGTTGCAAAACCACTTTTCGCACTTGTGCTGGCGTTTTAAAACCACTCTCCGCACTTGAGCTAGTGTTGCAAAACCACTTTCCACACTTGCGCTCGTGTTGAAAACCACGTTCTGTGCTTGTGTTGCAAAACTGCTTGCCGCACTTGTGCTGGTGTTGAAAACCACTTTTTTCACTTGTGCTAGCATTGAAAACCACTTTACGCACAAGTGTTGGTGTTGAAATCCACTTTCCGCACTCGTGCTCGTGTTGAAAACCACTTTTCGCAATTGGGTAGTGTTGCAAAACCACTTATCGCACTTGTGCTCATGTTGAAAACCAATTTCCACACTTATGCTGGCGTTTAAAACCACTTTCAATACTCATGCCCCTTGTTGAAAACCACTTTTCGCATTTGGTTTAGTATTGCAAAACCACTTTTCGCACTCGTGTTAGCATTGAAAACCACTTTATGCGCTGGTGTTGAAAACCACTTTCCGCACTTGAGCTGGTGTTGCAGAACTACTTTCCGCACTTGTGCTGGCATTGAATACCACTTTTTGCACTTATGTTAGTGTTGCAAAACCACTTTCCACACTTGTGCTGGTGTTGAAAACCACTTTCTGCACTTGCGCTAGTGTTGCAGAACCACTTTCCGCACTTGTGCTGGCGTTGAAAACCATTTTCCGTACTTGAGCTCGTGTTGCAGAACCACTTTTTGCAATTGTGCTGGCATTGAAAACCACTTTTCGCACTTCTGCTCGTGTTGAAAACCATTTTTCGCGCTCCTGTTAGTGTTCAAAACCACTTTTTGCACTTCTGTTAGTGTTGCAAAACCACTTGTCTCACTTGTGTTAGTGTTGCAAAACCACTTTTCGCACTTGTGCTGGCGTTTGAAAACCACTTTTCGTGCTCCTGTTGGTGTTCAAAACCACTTTTTTCACTTGTGTTAGTGTTGCAAAACCACTTGTGTCACTTGTGTTCGTGTTGCAAAACCACTTTTTGCAATTGTGCTGGCATTGAAAACCACTTTTCGCGCTCCTGTTAGTGTTCAAAACCACTTTTTGCACATCTGTTAGTGTTGCAAAACCACTTGTCTCACTTGTGTTAGTGTTGCAAAACCACTTTTCACACTTGTGCTGGCGTTTGAAAACCACTCTCCGCACTTGAGCTAGTGTTGCAAAACCACTTTCCACACTTGCGCTCGTGTTGAAAACCACGTTCTGCACTTGTGCTTGTGTTGCAAAACTGCTTTCCGCACTTGTGCTGGTGTTGAAAACAACTTTTCACACTTTGGTTAGTGTTGAAAACCACTTTTTGCATTTGTGCTAGTGTTGAAAACCACTTTTCGCATTTGGTTTAGTATTGTAAAACCACTTTTCACACACGTTCTAGCATTGAAAACCACTTTACGCACAAGTGTTGGTGTTGAAAACCACTTTCCACACTTGTGATGGCATTGAAAACCACTTTTCGCACTCGTGCTAGCATTGAATACTACTTTCCACACTTGTGCTGACATAGAAAACCACTTTTCGCACAAGTGTTGGTGTTGAAAACCTCTTTCTGCACTTGAGCTGGTGTTGCAAAACCACTTTTTGCAATTGTGCTGGCATTGAAAACCACTTTTTGCACTTGGGTTAGTGTTGCAAAACCACTTTCCACACTTGTGCTGACATAGAAAACCACTTTTCGCACTCGTGCTAGCATTGAAAACCATTCTCCACACTTGTGCTGACATAGAAAACCACTTTTCGCACTCGTGCTGCATTGAAAACCACTTTACGCACAAATGTTGGTGTTGAAAACCACTCTCCACACTTGTGCTGACATAGAAAACCACTCTCCGCACTTGTGCTGGCGTTGAAAACCACTTTCCGCACTTGAGCTGGTGTTGCAAAACCACTTTTTGCAATTGTGCTGGCATTGAAAACCACTTTTCGCACTTCTGCTCGTGTTGAAAACCACTTTTCGCGCTCCTGTTAGTGTTCAAAACCACTTTTTTCACTTCTGTTAGTGTTGCAAAACCACTTGTCTCACTTGTGTTAATGTTGCAAAACCACTTTTTGCAATTGTGCTGGCATTGAAAACCACTTTTCGCACTTCTGCTCGTGTTGAAAATCACTTATCGGGCTCCTGTTAGTGTTCAAAACCACTTTTTGCACTTGTGTGAGTGTTGCAAAACCACTTGTCTTACTTGTGTTAGTGTTGCAAAACCACTTTTCGCACTGGTGCTGGCGTTTGAAAACCACTTTTCGCCCTCCTGTTCATGTCCAAAACCACTTTTTTCACTTCTGTTCGTGTTGCAAAACCACTTGTCGCACTTGGGTTCGTGTTGTAAACCACTTTCCGCACTTGAGCTGGTGTTGTAGAACTACTTTCCGCACTTGTGCTGGCATTGAATACCACTTTTTGCACTTGTGTTAGTGTTGCAAAACCACATTTCGCACTTCTGCTCGTGTTGCAAAAACCACTTTCCACACTTGTGCTAGTGTTGTAAACCATTATTCGCATTTGTGTTAGTGTTGCAAAAACCAATTTGCACACTTATACTGGCGTTGAAAACCACTTTCAGCACTCATGCTCGTGTTGAAAACCACTTTTCGGATTTGGTTTAGTATTGCAAAACCACTTTTCGCACTCATGTTAGCATTGAAAACCACTTTACGCGCTGGTGTTGAAAACCACTTTCCGCACTTGAGCTGGTGTTGCAGAACTACTTTCCGCACTTGTGCTGGCATTGAATACCACTTTTTGCACTTATGTTAGTGTTGCAAAACCACTTTCCACACTTATACTGGCGTTGAAATCCACTTTCAGCACTCATGCTCGTGTTGAAAACCACTTTTCGCATTTGGTTTAGTTTTGCAAAACCACTTTTCGCACTCATGCTCGCATTGGAAACCACTTTCCGCACTCGTGCTAGTGTTGCAAAACCACTTTTCGCACTTGTGTTAGTGTTGCAGAACCACTTTTTGCACTTGTATTAGTGTTGCAAAACCACTTGTCTCACTTGTGTTAGTTTTGCAAAACCACTTTTCGCACTTGTGCTGGCGTTTGAAAACCACTCTCCGCACTTGAGCGAGTGTTGCAAAACCACTCTCCACACTTGCGCTCGTGTTGAAAACCACGTTCTGCACTTGTGCTAGTGTTGAAAACCACTTTTCGCATTTGGTTTAGTGTTGCAAAACCACTTTTCGCACTCGTGCAAGCATTGAAAACCACTTTATGTACAAGTTTTAGTGTTACAAAACCACGTTTCGCACTTGTGCTAGTGTTGAAAACCACTTTCCACACTTGAGCTGGTGTTGCAGAACTACTTTCCGCACTTGTGCTGGCATTGAATACCACTTTTTGCACTTATGTTGGTCTTGCAAAACCACTTTCCACACTTGTGCTGGCATTGAAAACCACTTTCTGCACTTGCGCTAGTGTTGCAGAACCACTTTTCGCACTTGTGCTGGCGTTTGAAAACCACTTTTCGCGCTCCTGTTAGTGTTCAAAACCACTTTTTTCACTTCTGTTAGTGTTGCAAAACCACTTGTCTCACTTGTGTTTGTGTTGAAAACCACTTTCCGCACTTGAGCTGGTGTTGTAGAACTACTTTCTGCACTTGTGCTGGCATTGAATACCACTTTTTGCACTTGTGTTGGTGTTACAAAACCACATTTCACACTTCTGCTAGTGTTGCAAAAACCACTTTCCACACTTGTGCTCGTGTTGTAAACGATTATTCGCACTTGTGTGAGTGTTGCAAAAACCAATTTCCACACTTATACTGGCATTGAAAACCACTTTCAGCACGCATGCTCGTGTTGAAAACCACTTTTCGCATTTGGTTTAGTTTTGCAAAACCACTTTTCACACTCGTGCTCGCATTGAAAACCACTTTCCGCACTCGTGCTAGTGTTGCAAAACCACTTTTCGCACTTGTGTTAGTGTTGCAGAACCACTTTTTGCACTTGTGTTAGTGTTGCAAAACCACTTGTCTCACTTGTGTTAGTTTTGCAAAACCACTTTTCGCACTTGTGCTAGCGTTTGAAAACCACTCTCCGCACTTGAGCGAGTGTTGCTAAACCACTTTCCACACTTGCGCTCGTGTTGAAAACCACGTTCTGCACTTGTGCTAGTGTTGAAAACCACTTTTCGCATTTGGTTTAGTATTGCAAAACCACTTTTCGCACTCGTGCTAGCATTGAAAACCACTTTACGCACAAGTTTTAGTGTTACAGAACCACGTTTCGCACTTGTGCTGGTGTTGAAAACCACTTTCCACACTTGAGCTGGTGTTGCAGAATTACTTTCCGCACTTGTGCTGGCATTGAATACCACTTTTTGCACTTATGTTGGTCTTGCAAAACCACTTTCCACACTTGTGCTGGCGTTGAAAACCACTTTCTGCACTTGCGCTTGTGTTGCAGAACCACTTTCTGCACTTGTGCTGGCATTTGAAAACCACTTTTCGCGCTCCTGTTAGTGTTCAAAACCACTTTTTTCACTTCTGTTAGTGTTGCAAAACCACTTGTCTCACTTGTGTTTGTGTTGAAAACCACTTTCCGCACTTGAGCTAGTGTTGTAGAACTACTTTCCGCAGTTGTGCTGGCATCGAATACCACTTTTTGCACTTGTGTTGGTGTTACAAAACCACATTTCGCACATCTGCTAGTGTTGCAAAAACCACTTTCCACGCTTGTGCTCGTGTTGTAAACGATTATTCGCACTTGTGTTAGTGTTGCAAAAACCAATTTCCACACTTATACTGGCGTTGAAAACCACTTTCAGCACGGATGCTCGTGTTGAAAACCACTTGTCGCATTTGGTTTAGTTTTGCAAAACCACTTTTCGCACTCATGCTCGCATTGAAAACCACTTTACGCACAAGTGTTGGTGTTGAAAACCACTTTCCGCACTCGTGCTAGTGTTGCAAAACCACTTTTCGCACTTGTGTTAGTGTTGCAGAACCACTTTTCCGCACTTGTGCTGGCGTTGAAAACCACTTTCCGCACTTGAGCTCGTGTTGCAGAACCACTTTTTGCAATTGTGCTGGCATTGAAAACCACTTTTCGCACTTCTTCTCATGTTGAAAACCACTTTTCGCGCTCCTGTTAGTGTTCAAAACCACTTTTTTCACTTGTGTTAGTGTTGCAAAACCACTTGTCTCACTTGTGTTCGTGTTGCAAAACCACTTTTTTCAATTGTGCTGGCATTGAAAACCACTTTTCGTGCTCCTGTTAGTGTTCAAAACCACTTTTTGCACATCTGTTAGTGTTGCAAAACCACTTGTCTCACTTGTGTTAGTGTTGCAAAACCACTTGTCTCACTTGTGTTAGTGTTGCAAAACCACTTTTCGCACTTGTGCTGGCGTTTGAAAACCACTCTCCGCACTTGAGCTAGTGTTGCAAAACCACTTTCCACACTTGCGCTCGTGTTGAAAACCACGTTCTGCACTTGTGCTTGTGTTGCAAAACTGCTTTCCGCACAAGTGTTGGTGTTGAAAACCACTTTCCGCACTCGTGCTCGTGTTGCAAAACCACTTGTCTCACTTGTGTTAGTGTTGCAAAACCACTTGTCTCACTTGTGTTAGTGTTGCAAAACCACTTTTCACACTTGTGCTGGCGTTTGAAAACCACTCTCCGCACTTGAGCTAGTGTTGCAAAACCACTTTCCACACTTGCGCTCGTGTTGAAAACCACGTTCTGCACTTGTGCTCATGTTGCAAAACTGCTTTCCGCACTTGTGCTGGTGTTGAAAACAACTTTTCGCACTTTGGTTAGTGTTGAAAACCACTTTTTGCATTTGTGCTAGTGTTGAAAACCACTTTTCGCATTTGGTTTAGTGTTGCAAAACCACTTTTCACACACGTTCTAGCATTGAAAACCACTTTACGCACAAGTGTTTGTGTTGAAAACCACTTTCCACACTTGTGATGGCATTGAAAACCACTTTTCGCACTCGTGCTAGCATTGAATACTACTTTCCACACTTGTGCTGACATAGAAAACCACTTTTCGCACAAGTGTTGGTGTTGAAAACCTCTTTCTGCACTTGAGCTGGTGTTGCAGAACCACTTTTTTCACTTGTGCTGGCATTGAAAACCACTTTTTGCACTTGGGTTAGTGTTGCAAAACCACTTTCCACACTTGTGCTGACATAGAAAACCACTTTTCGCACTCGTGCTAGCATTGAAAACCACTCTCCACACTTGTGCTGACATAGAAAACCACTTTTCGCACTCATGCTGGCATTGAAAACCACTTTACGCACAAAGTTGGTGTTGAAAACCTCTTTCCGCACTTGTGTTCGTGTTGCAAACCACTTTCCGCACTTGTGCTAGTGTTGTAAACCATTATTCGCATTTGTGTTGGTCTTGCAAAACCCAATTTCCACACTTCTGCTGCCGTTGAAAACCACTTTCAGCACTGGTGTTCGTGTTGAAAACCACCTTTCGCATTTGGCTTAGTTTTGCAAAACCACTTTTTGCACTCGTGTTCGTGTTGCAAAACCACTTTTCGCACGTGTGTTATTGTTGCAAAAACCACTTTCCGCGCTCGTGCTAGTGTTGAAAACCACTTTACGCACAAGTGTTGGTGTTGAAAACCACTTTCCGCACTCGTGCTCGTGTTGCAAAATCACTTTTCGCACTTGTGCTCGTGTTGAAAAACCACAATTCGCATTTGTCTTAGTGTTGCAAAACCAATTTCCACACTTGTGCTGGTATTGAAAACCACTTTCTGCACTCGTGCTAGTGTTGAAAACCACTTTTCGCAATTGGGTTAGTGTTGCAAAACCACTTATCGCACTTGTGCTCATGTTGAAAACCAATTTCCACACTTATGCTGGCGTTGAAAACCACTTTCAGCACTCATGCCCCTTGTTGAAAACCACTTTTCGCATTTGGTTTAGTATTGCAAAAACACTTTTCGCACTCGTGCTTGCATTGACAACCACTTTACGCACAAGTGTTGGTGTTGAAAACCACTTTCCGCACTCGTGCTAGTGTTGCAAAACCACTTTCGCACTTGTGTTAGTGTTGTAAAACCACTTTCCACACTTGTGCTGGTGTTGAAAACCACTTTCTGCACTTGCGATAGTGTTGCAGAACCACTTTCCGCACTTGTGCTGGCGTTGAAAACCACTTTCCGCACTTGAGCTAGTGTTACAGAACCACTTTTTGCACTTGTGCTGGCATTGAAAACCACTTTTTGCACTTGTGTTAGTGTTGCAAAACCACTTTCCACACTTGTGCTGACATTGAAAACCATTTTTCACACATGTGCTAGTTTTGCAAAACCACTTTCCGCACTTGGGCTGGTGTTGAAAACCACTTTTCGCACTTCTGCTCGTGTTGAAAACCACTTTTCGCGCTCCTGTTAGTGTTCAAAACCACTTTTTGCACTTGTATTAGTATTGCAAAACCACTTGTTTCACTTGTGTTAGTGTTGCAAAACCACTTTTCGCACTTGTGCTGGCGTTTGAAAACCACTCTCCGCACTTGAGCTAGTGTTGCAAAACCACTTTTTGCAATTGTGTTAGTTTTGAAAACCACTTTCCGCACTCGTGCTCGGTTTGTAAACCCTTATTCACATTTGTGTTATTGTTGCAAAAAGCACTTTCCGCGCTCGTGCTAGTGTTGAAAACCACTCCACGCACAAGTGTTGGTGTTGAAAACCAATTTCCACACTTATGCTGGCGTTGAAAACCACTTTCAGCACTCATGCTCGTGTTGAAAACCACTCTCCACACTTGTGCTGACATAGAAAACCACTTTTCGCACTCGTGCTGGCATTGAAAACCACTTTACGCACAAATGTTGGTGTTGAAAACCTCTTTCCGCACTTGTGTTCGTGTTGCAAACCACTTTCCGCACTTGTGCTGGTGTTGTAAACCATTATTCGCATTTGTGTTGGTGTTGCAAAACCAAATTTCCACACTTCTGCTGCGGTTGAAAACCACTTTCAGCACCCGTGTTCGTGTTGAAAACCACTTTTCGCATTTGGCTTAGTTTTGCAAAACCACTTTTTGCACTCGTGCTCGTGTTGCAAAACCACTTTTCACACTTGTGTTATTGTTGCAAAAACCACTTTCCGCGCTCGTGCTAGTGTTGAAAACCACTTTACGCACAAGTATTGGTGTTGAAAACCACTTTCCGCACTCGTGCTCGTGTTGCAAAACCACTTTTTTGCTCTTGTGTTATTGTTGCAAAAACCACTTTCCGCAGTCGTACTGGCATTGAAAACCACTTGTGTTAGTGTTGCAAAACCACTTTCACACTTGTGTTAGTGTTGCAAAACCACTTTTCGCACTTGTGCTCGTGTTGAAAAACCACAATTCGCATTTGTCTTAGTGTTGCAAAACCAATTTCCACACTTGTGCTGGTATTGAAAACCACTTTCCGCACTCGTGCTAGTGTTGAAAACCACTTTTGGCAATTGGGTTAGTGTTGCAAAACCACTTATCGCACTTGTGCTCATGTTGAAAACCAATTTCCACGCTTATGCTGGCGTTGAAAACCACTTTCAGCGCTCATGCCCCTTGTTGAAAACCACTTTTCGCATTTGGTTTAGTATTGCAAAAACACTTTTCTCACTCGTGCTTGCATTGAAAACCACTTTACGCACAAGTGTTGGTGTTGAAAACCACTTTCCGCACTCATGCTGGTGTTGCAAAACCACTTTCGCACTTGTGTTAGTTGCAAAACCACTTTTCGCACTTGTGTTAGTGTTGTAAAACCACTTTCCACACTTGTGCTGGTGTTGACAACCACTTTCTGCACTTGCGCTAGTGTTGCAGAACCACTTTCCACACTTGTGCTGGCGTTGAAAACCACTTTCCGCACTTGAGCGAGTGTTACAGAAGCACTTTTTGCACTTGTGCTGGCATTGAAAACCACTTTTTGCACTTGTGTTAGTGTTGCAAAACCACTTTCCACACTTGTGCTGACATTGAAAACCAATTTTCACACACGTGCTAGTTTTGCAAAACCACTTTCCGCACTTGGGCTGGTGTTGAAAACCACTTTTCGCACTTCTGCTCGTGTTGAAAACCACTTTTCGCGCTCCTGTTAGTGTTCAAAACCACTTTTTGCACTTATATTAGTATTGCAAAACCACTTGTCTCACTTGTGTTAGTGTTGCAAAACCACTTTTCGCACTTGTGATGGCGTTTGAAAACCACTCTCCGCACTTGAGCTAGTGTTGCAAAACCACTTTTTGCAATTGTGTTCGTTTTTAAAACCACTTTCCGCACTCGTGCTCGTGTTGTAAACCCTTATTCACATTTGTGTTACTGTTGCAAAAAGCACTTTCCGCGCTCGTGCTAGTGTTGAAAACCATTCCACGCACAAGTGTTGAAAAACACTTTCCGCACTCGTGCTCGTGTTGCAAAATCACTTTTCGCACTTGCGCTAGTGTTGAAAAAACACAATTCCCATTTGTCTTAGTGTTGCAAAACCAATTTCCACACTTGTGCTGGTATTGAAAACCACTTTCCGCACTCATGCTTGTGTTGAAAACCACTTTTAGCACTCATGCCCCTTGTTGAAAACCACTTTTCGCATTTGGTTTAGTATTGCAAAACCACTTTTCGCACTCATGCTCGCATTGAAAACCACTTTACGCACAAGTGTTGGTGTTGAAAACCACTTGCCGCACTATTGCTAGTGTTGCAAAACCACTTTTCGCACTTGTTTTAGTGTTGCAAAACCACTTTTCACACTTGTGTTGTTGTTGAAAACCACTTTCCACACTTGAGCTGGTGTTGTAGAACTACTTTCCGCACTTGTGCTGGCATTGAATACCACTTTTTGCACTCGTGTTAGTGTTGCAAAACCACTTTTCCCACTTCTGCTAGTGTTCAAAACCACTTTTTGCACTTGTGTTAGTGTTGCAAAACCACTTTTCGCACTTGTGCTGGCGTTTTAAAACCACTCTCCGCACTTGAGCTAGTGTTGCAAAACCACTTTCCACACTTGCACTCGTGTTGAAAACCACGTTCTGTGCTTGTGTTGCAAAACTGCTTGCCGCACTTGTGCTGGTGTTGAAAACCACTTTTTTCACTTGTGCTTGTGTTGAAAACCACTTTTCGCATTTGGCTTAGTATTGCAAAACCACTTTTCACACTCGTGCTAGCATTGAAAACCACTTTACGCACAAGTGTTGGTGTTGAAAACCACTTTCCGCACTCGTGCTCGTGTTGCAAAACCACTTTTCTCACTGGTGTTATTGTTGCAAAATCCACTTTCCGCACTCGTGCTCGTGTTGAAAACCACTTTTCGCAATTGGGTAGTGTTGCAAAACCACTTATCGCACTTGTGCTCATGTTGAAAACCAATTTCCACACTTATGCTGGCGTTTAAAACCACTTTCAATACTCATGCCCCTTGTTGAAAACCACTTTTCGCATTTGGTTTAGTATTGCAAAACCACTTTTCGCACTCGTGTTAGCATTGAAAACCACTTTACGCGCTGGTGTTGAAAACCACTTTCCGCACTTGAGCTGGTGTTGCAGAACTACTTTCCGCACTTGTGCTGGCATTGAATACCACTTTTTGCACTTATGTTAGTGTTGCAAAACCACTTTCCACACTTGTGCTGGTGTTGAAAACCACTTTCTGCACTTGCGCTAGTGTTGCAGAACCACTTTCCGCACTTGTGCTGGCGTTGAAAACCATTTTCCGTACTTGAGCTCGTGTTGCAGAACCACTTTTTGCAATTGTGCTGGCATTGAAAACCACTTTTCGCACTTCTGCTCGTGTTGAAAACCACTTTTCGCGCTCCTGTTAGTGTTCAAAACCACTTTTTGCACTTCTGTTAGTGTTGCAAAACCACTTGTCTCACTTGTGTTAGTGTTGCAAAACCACTTTTCGCACTTGTGCTGGCGTTTGAAAACCACTTTTCGTGCTCCTGTTGGTGTTCAAAACCACTTTTTTCACTTGTGTTAGTGTTGCAAAACCACGTGTCTCACTTGTGTTCGTGTTGCAAAACCACTTTTTGCAATTGTGCTGGCATTGAAAACCACTTTTCGCGCTCCTGTTAGTGTTCAAAACCACTTTTTGCACATCTGTTAGTGTTGCAAAACTACTTGTCTCACTTGTGTTTGTGTTGCAAAACCACTTGTCTCACTTGTGTTAGTGTTGCAAAACCACTTTTCACACTTGTGCTGGCGTTTGAAAACCACTCTCCGCACTTGAGCTAGTGTTGCAAAACCACTTTCCACACTTGCGCTCGTGTTGAAAACCACGTTCTGC
This sequence comes from Myxine glutinosa, assembly GCF_964187855.1. Taxonomy (NCBI): domain Eukaryota; kingdom Metazoa; phylum Chordata; class Myxini; order Myxiniformes; family Myxinidae; genus Myxine; species Myxine glutinosa. The sequence continues at coordinate 19,892 of NW_027618764.1, forward strand.
ACTTGTGCTTGTGTTGCAAAACTGCTTTCCGCACTTGTGCTGGTGTTGAAAACAACTTTTCGCACTTTGGTTAGTGTTGAAAACCACTTTTTGCATTTGTGCCAGTGTTGAAAACCACTTTTCGCATTTGGTTTAGTATTGTAAAACCACTTTTCACACACGTTCTAGCATTGAAAACCACTTTACGCACAAGTGTTGGTGTTGAAAACCACTTTCCACACTTGTGCTGACATAGAAAACCACTTTTCGCACAAGTGTTGGTGTTGAAAACCTCTTTCTGCACTTGAGCTGGTGTTGCAGAACCACTTTTTTCACTTGTGCTGGCATTGAAAACCACTTTTTGCACTTGGGTTAGTGTTGCAAAACCACTTTCCACACTTGTGCTGACATAGAAAACCACTTTTCGCACTCGTGCTAGCATTGAAAACCATTCTCCACACTTGTGCTGACATAGAAAACCACTTTTCGCACTCTTGCTGCATTGAAAACCACTTTACGCACAAATGTGGGTGTTGAAAACCACTCTCCACACTTGTGCTGACATAGAAAACCACTCTCCGCACTTCTACTCGTGTTGAAAACCACTTTTCGCGCTCCTGTTAGTGTTCAAAACCACTTTTTTCACTTCTGTTAGTGTTGCAAAACCACTTGTCTCACTTGTGTTAGTGTTGCAAAACCACTTTTTGCAATTGTGCTGGCATTGAAAACCACTTTTCGCACTTCTGCTCGTGTTGAAAATCACTTATCGGGCTCCTGTTAGTGTTCAAAACCACTTTTTGCACTTGTGTGAGTGTTGCAAAACCACTTGTCTCACTTGTGTTAGTGTTGCAAAACCACTTTTCGCACTTGTGCTGGCGTTTGAAAACCACTTTTCGCCCTCCTGTTCATGTTGCAAAACCACTTTCCGCACTTGAGCTGGTGTTGTAGAATTACTTTCCGCACTTGTGCTGGCATTGAATACCACTTTTTGCACTTGTGTTAGTGTTGCAAAACCACATTTCGCACTTCTGCTCGTGTTGCAAAAACCACTTTCCACACTTGTGCTAGTGTTGTAAACCATTATTCGCATTTGTGTTAGTGTTGCAAAAACCAATTTCCACACTTATACTGGCGTTGAAAACCACTTTCAGCACTCATGCTCGTGTTGAAAACCACTTTTCGCATTTGGTTTAGTTTTGCAAAACCACTTTTCGCACTCGTGCTCGCATTGAAAACCACTTTACGCACAAGTGTTGGTGTTGAAAACCACTTTCCGCAATCGTGCTAGTGTTGCAAAACCACTTTTCGCACTTGTGTTAGTGTTGCAGAACCACTTTTTGCACTTATGTTAGTGTTGCAAAACCACTTGTCTCACTTGTGTTAGTTTTGCAAAACCACTTTTCGCACTTGTGCTGGCGTTTGAAAACCACTCTCCGCACTTGAGCGAGTGTTGCAAAACCACTTTCCACACTTGCGCTCGTGTTGAAAACCACGTTCTGCACTTGTGCGAGTGTTGAAAACCACTTTTCGCATTTGGTTTAGTATTGCAAAACCACTTTTCACACTCGTACTAGCATTGAAAACCACTTTACGCACAAGTGTTGGTGTTGAAAACCACTTTCCGCACTCGTGCTCATGTTGCAAAACCACTTTTCTCACTGGTGTTATTGTTGCAAAAACCACTTTCCGCACTCCTGCTGGTGTTGAAAAACACTTTTCGCAATTGGGTTGTGTTGCAAAACCACTTATCGCACTTGTGCTCATGTTGAAAACCAATTTCCACACTTAAGCTGGCATTTAAAACCACTTTCAATACTCATGCCCCTTGTTGAAAACCACTTTTCTGATTTGGTTTAGTATTGCAAAACCACTTTTCGCACTCATGTTAGCATTGAAAACCACTTTACGCGCTGGTGTTGAAAACCACTTTCCGCACTTGAGCTGGTGTTGCAGAACTACTTTCCGCACTTGTGCTGGCATTGAATACCACTTTTTGCACTTATGTTAGTGTTGCAAAACCACTTTCCACACTTATACTGGCGTTGAAATCCACTTTCAGCACTCATGCTCGTGTTGAAAACCACTTTTCGCATTTGGTTTAGTTTTGCAAAACCACTTTTCGCACTCGTGCTCGCATTGAAAACCACTTTCCGCACTCGTGCTAGTGTTGCAAGACCACTTTTCGCACTTGTGTTAGTGTTGCAGAACCACTTTTTGCACAATGTGTTAGTGTTGCAAAACCACTTGTCTCACTTGTGTTAGTTTTGCAAAACCACTTTTCGCACTTGTGCTGGCGTTTGAAAACCACTCTCCGCACTTGAGCGAGTGTTGCAAAACCACTTTCCGCACTCGTGCTAGTGTTGCAAAACCACTTTTCGCACTTGTGTTAGTGTTGCAGAACCACTTTTTGCACTTGTGTTAGTGTTGCAAAACCACTTGTCTCACTTGTGTTAGTTTTGCAAAACCACTTTTCGCACTTGTGCTGGCGTTTGAAAACCACTCTCCGCACTTGAGCGAGTGTTGCTAAACCACTTTCCACACTTGCGCTCGTGTTGAAAACCACGTTCTGCACTTGTGCTAGTGTTGAAAACCACTTTTCGCATTTGGTTTAGTATTGCAAAACCACTTTTCGCACTCGTGCTAGCATTGAAAACCACTTTACGCACAAGTTTTAGTGTTACAAAACCACGTTTCGCACTTGTGCTAGTGTTGAAAACCACTTTCCACACTTGACCTGGTGTTGCAGAACTACTTTCCGCACTTGTGCTGGCATTGAATACCACTTTTTGCACTTATGTTGGTCTTGCAAAACCACTTTCCACACTTGTGCTGGCGTTGAAAACCACTTTCTGCACTTGCGCTAGTGTTGCAGAACCACTTTCTTCACTTGTGCTGGCGTTTGAAAACCACTTTTCGCGCTCCTGTTAGTGTTCAAAACCACTTTTTTCACTTCTGTTAGTGTTGCAAAACCACTTGTCTCACTTGTGTTTGTGTTGAAAACCACTTTCCGCACTTGAGCTAGTGTTGTAGAACTACTTTCCGCACTTGTGCTGGCATTGAATACCACTTTTTGCACTTGTGTTGGTGTTACAAAACCACATTTCGCACATCTGCTAGTGTTGCAAAAACCACTTTCCACACTTGTGCTCGTGTTGTAAACGATTATTCGCACTTGTGTTAGTGTTGCAAAAATCAATTTCCACACTTATACTGGCGTTGAAAACCACTTTCAGCACGCATGCTCGTGTTGAAAACCACTTGTCGCATTTGGTTTAGTTTTGCAAAACCACTTTTCGCACTCATGCTCGCATTGAAAAGCACTTTACGCACAAGTGTTGGTGTTGAAAACCACTTTCCGCACTCGTGCTAGTGTTGCAAAACCACTTTTCGCACTTGTGTTAGTGTTGCAGAACCACTTTTCGCACATGTGTTAGTGTTGCAAAACCACTTTTCGTACTTGTGTTAGTGTTGCAAAACCACTTTTCGCACTTGTGCGAGTGTTGAAAACCACCTGTCTCACTTGTGTTAGTTTTGCAAAACCACTTTTCGCACTTGTGCTGGCGTTTGAAAACCACTCTCCGCACTTGAGCGAGTGTTGCAAAACCACTTTCCACACTTGCGCTCGTGTTGAAAACCACGTTCTGCACTTGTGCTAGTGTTGAAAACCACTTTTCGCATTTGGTTTAGTGTTGCAAAACCACTTTTCGCACTCGTGCAAGCATTGAAAACCACTTTATGCACAAGTTTTAGTGGCAGAAAACCACGTTTCGCACTTGTGCTGGTGTTGAAAACCACTTTCCACACTTGAGCTGGTGTTGCAGAACTACTTTCCGCACTTGTGCTGGCATTGAATACCACTTTTTGCACTTATGTTGGTCTTGCAAAACCACTTTCCACACTTGTGCTGGCGTTGAAAACCACTTTCTGCACTTGCGCTAGTGTTGCAGAACCACTTTCCGCACTTGTGCTGGCGTTTGAAAACCACTTTTCGCGCTCCTGTTAGTGTTCAAAACCACTTTTTTCACTTCTGTTAGTGTTGCAAAACCACTTGTCTCACTTGTGTTTGTGTTGAAAACCACTTTCCGCACTTGAGCTGGTGTTGTAGAACTACTTTCCGCACTTGTGCTGGCATTGAATACCACTTTTTGCACTTGTGTTGGTTTTACAAAACCACATTTCGCACTTCTGCTAGTGTTGCAAAAACCACTTTCCACACTTGTGCTCGTGTTGTAAACGATTATTCGCACTTGTGTGAGTGTTGCAAAAACCAATTTCCACACTTATACTGGCATTGAAAACTACTTTCAGCACGCATGCTCGTGTTGAAAACCACTTTTCGCATTTGGTTTAGTTTTGCAAAACCACTTTTCACACTCGTGCTCGCATTGAAAACCACTTTTCGCACTCGTGCTAGCATTGAAAACCACTTTTCGCACTCGTGTTAGTGTTGCAGAACCACTTTTTGCACTTGTGTTAGTGTTGAAAACCACTTTCCACACTTGAGCTGGTGTTGCAGAACTACTTTCCACACTTGTGCTGGCGTTTGAAAACCACTTTTTGCACTTATGTTGGTCTTGCAAAACCACTTTCCACACTTGTGCTGGCGTTGAAAACCACTTTCTGCACTTGCGCTAGTGTTGCAGAACCACTTTCTGCACTTGTGCTGGCGTTTGAAAACCACTTTTCGCGCTCCTGTTAGTGTTCAAAACCACCTTTTTCACTTCTGTTAGTGTTGCAAAACCACTTGTCTCACTTGTGTTTGTGTTGAAAACCACTTTCCGCACTTGAGCTAGTGTTGTAGAACTACTTTCCGCACTTGTGCTGGCATTGAATACCACTTTTTGCACTTGTGTTGGTGTTACAAAACCACATTTCGCACATCTGCTAGTGTTGCAAAAACCACTTTCCACACTTGTGCTCGTGTTGTAAACGATTATTCGCACTTGTGTTAGTGTTGCAAAAACCAATTTCCACACTTATACTGGCGTTGAAAACCACTTTCAGCACGCATGCTCGTGTTGAAAACCACTTGTCGCATTTGGTTTAGTTTTGCAAAACCACTTTTCGCACTCATGCTCGCATTGAAAACCACTTTCCGCACTCGTGCTAGTGTTGCAAAACCACTTTTCGCACTTGTGTTAGTGTTGCAGAACCACTTTTCGCACATGTGTTAGTGTTGCAAAACCACTTTTCGTACTTGTGTTAGTGTTGCAAAACCACTTTTCGCACTTGTGCGAGTGTTGAAAACCACTTGTCTCACTTGTGTTAGTTTTGCAAAACCACTTTTCGCACTTGTGCTGGCGTTTGAAAACCACTCTCCGCACTTGAGCGAGTGTTGCAAAACCACTTTCCACACTTGCGCTCGTGTTGAAAACCACGTTCTGCACTTGTGCTAGTGTTGAAAACCACTTTTCGCATTTGGTTTAGTGTTGCAAAACCACTTTTCGCACTCGTGCAAGCATTGAAAACCACTTTATGCACAAGTTTTAGTGTTACAAAACCACGTTTCGCACTTGTGCTGGTGTTGAAAACCACTTTCCACACTTGAGCTGGTGTTGCAGAACCACTTTCCGCACTTGTGCTGGCATTGAATACCACTTTTTGCACTTGTGTTGGTGTTACAAAACCACATTTCGCACTTCTGCTAGTGTTGCAAAAACCACTTTCCACACTTGTGCTCGTGTTGTAAACGATTATTCGCACTTGTGTGAGTGTTGCAAAAACCAATTTCCACACTTATACTGGCATTGAAAACCACTTTCAGCACGCATGCTCTTGTTGAAAACCACTTTTCGCATTTGGTTTAGTTTTGCAAAACCACTTTTCACACTCGTGCTCGCATTGAAAACCACTTTCCGCACTCGTGCTAGTGTTGCAAAACCACTTTTCGCACTTGTGTTAGTGTTGCAGAACCACTTTTTGCATTTGTGTTAGTGTTGCAAAACCACTTGTCTCACTTGTGTTAGTTTTGCAAAACCACTTTTCGCACTTGTGCTGGCGTTTGAAAACCACTCTCCGCACTTGAGCGAGTGTTGCAAAACCACTTTCCACACTTGCGCTCGTGTTGAAAACCACGTTCTGCACTTGTGCTAGTGTTGAAAACCACTTTTCGCATTTGGTTTAGTATTGCAAAACCACTTTTCGCACTCGTGCTAGCATTGATAACCACTTTACGCACAAGTGTTGGTGTTGAAAACCACTTTCCGCACTCGTGCTAGTGTTGCAAAACCACTTTTCGCACTTGTGTTAGTGTTGCAGAACCACTTTTCGCACATGTGTTAGTGTTGCAAAACCACTTTTCGTACTTGTGTTAGTGTTGCAAAACCACTTTTCGCACTTGTGCGAGTGTTGAAAACCACTTTCTGCACCTGCGCTAGTGTTGCAGAACCACTTTCTGCACTTGTGCTGGCATTGAAAACCACTTTCCGCACTTGAGCTAGTGTTACAGAACCACTTTTTGCACTTGTGCTGGCATTGAAAACCACTTTTTGCACTTGTGTTAGTGTTGCAAAACCACTTTCCGCACTTGAGCGAGTGTTACAGAACCACTTTTTGCACTTGTGCTGGCATTGAATACCACTTTTTGCACTTATGTTAGTGTTGCAAAACCACTTTCCACACTTATACTGGCGTTGAAATCCACTTTCAGCACTCATGCTCGTGTTGAAAACCACTTTTCGCATTTGGGTTAGTTTTGCAAAACCTATTTTCGCACTCGTGCTCGCATTGAAAACCACTTTCCGCACTCGTGCTAGTGTTGCAAAACCACTTTTCGCACTTGTGTTAGTGTTGCAGAACCACTTTTTGCACTTGTGTTAGTGTTGCAAAACCACTTGTCTCACTTGTGTTAGTTTTGCAAAACCACTTTTCGCACTTGTGCTGGCGTTTGAAAACCACTCTCCGCACTTGAGCGAGTGTTGCAAAACCACTTTCCACACTTGCGCTCATGTTGAAAACCACGTTCTGCACTTGTGCTAGTGTTGAAAACCACTTTTCGCATTTGGTTTAGTATTGCAAAACCACTTTTCGCACTCGTGCAAGCATTGAAAACCACTTTACGCACAAGTTTTAGTGTTACAAAACCACGTTTCGCACTTGTGCTAGTGTTGAAAACCACTTTCCACACTTGAGCTGGTGTTGCAGAACTACTTTCCGCACTTGTGCTGGCATTGAATACCACTTTTTGCACTTATGTTGGTCTTGCAAAACCACTTTCCACACTTGTGCTGGCGTTGAAAACCACTTTCTGCACTTGCGCTAGTGTTGCAGAACCACAATCTGCACTTGTGCTGGCGTTTGAAAACCACTTTTCGCGCTCCTGTTAGTGTTCAAAACCACTTTTTTCACTTCTGTTAGTGTTGCAAAACCACTTGTCTCACTTGTGTTTGTGTTGAAAACCACTTTCCGCACTTGAGCTGGTGTTGTAGAACTACTTTCCGCACTTGTGCTGGCATTGAATACCACTTTTTGCACTTGTGTTGGTGTTACAAAACCACATTTCGCACTTCTGCTAGTGTTGCAAAAACCACTTTCCACACTTGTGCTCGTGTTGTAAACGATTATTCGCACTTGTGTTAGTGTTGCAAAAACCAATTTCCACACTTATACTGGCGTTGAAAACCACTTTCAGCACGCATGCTCGTGTTGAAAACCACTTTTCGCATTTGGTTTAGTTTTGCAAAACCACTTTTCGCACTCGTGCTCGCATTGAAAACCACTTTTCGCACTTGTGTTAGTGTTGCAGAACCACTTTTTGCACTTGTGTTAGTGTTGAAAACCACTTTCCACACTTGAGCTGGTGTTGCAGAACTACTTTCCACACTTGTGCTGGCGTTTGAAAACCACTTTTTGCACTTATGTTGGTCTTGCAAAACCACTTTCCACACTTGTGCTGGCGTTGAAAACCACTTTCTGCACTTGCGCTAGTGTTGCAGAACCACTTTCTGCACTTGTGCTGGCGTTTGAAAACCACTTTTCGCGCTCCTGTTAGTGTTCAAAACCACCTTTTTCACTTCTGTTAGTGTTGCAAAACCACTTGTCTCACTTGTGTTTGTGTTGAAAACCACTTTCCGCACTTGAGCTAGTGTTGTAGAACTACTTTCCGCACTTGTGCTGGCATTGAATACCACTTTTTGCACTTGTGTTGGTGTTACAAAACCACATTTCGCACATCTGCTAGTGTTGCAAAAACCACTTTCCACACTTGTGCTCGTGTTGTAAACGATTATTCGCACTTGTGTTAGTGTTGCAAAAACCAATTTCCACACTTATACTGGCGTTGAAAACCACTTTCAGCACGCATGCTCGTGTTGAAAACCACTTGTCGCATTTGGTTTAGTTTTGCAAAACCACTTTTCGCACTCATGCTCGCATTGAAAACCACTTTCCGCACTCGTGCTAGTGTTGCAAAACCACTTTTCGCACTTGTGTTAGTGTTGCAGAACCACTTTTCGCACATGTGTTAGTGTTGCAAAACCACTTTTCGTACTTGTGTTAGTGTTGCAAAACCACTTTTCGCACTTGTGCGAGTGTTGAAAACCACTTGTCTCACTTGTGTTAGTTTTGCAAAACCACTTTTCGCACTTGTGCTGGCGTTTGAAAACCACTCTCCGCACTTGAGCGAGTGTTGCAAAACCACTTTCCACACTTGCGCTCGTGTTGAAAACCACGTTCTGCACTTGTGCTAGTGTTGAAAACCACTTTTCGCATTTGGTTTAGTGTTGCAAAACCACTTTTCGCACTCGTGCAAGCATTGAAAACCACTTTATGCACAAGTTTTAGTGTTACAAAACCACGTTTCGCACTTGTGCTGGTGTTGAAAACCACTTTCCACACTTGAGCTGGTGTTGCAGAACCACTTTCCGCACTTGTGCTGGCGTTTGAAAACCACTTTTCGCGCTCCTGTTAGTGTTCAAAACCACTTTTTTCACTTCTGTTAGTGTTGCAAAACCACTTGTCTCACTTGTGTTTGTGTTGAAAACCACTTTCCGCACTTGAGCTGGTGTTGTAGAACTACTTTCCGCACTTGTGCTGGCATTGAATACCACTTTTTGCACTTGTGTTGGTGTTACAAAACCACATTTCGCACTTCTGCTAGTGTTGCAAAAACCACTTTCCACACTTGTGCTCGTGTTGTAAACGATTATTCGCACTTGTGTGAGTGTTGCAAAAACCAATTTCCACACTTATACTGGCATTGAAAACCACTTTCAGCACGCATGCTCGTGTTGAAAACCACTTTTCGCATTTGGTTTAGTTTTGCAAAACCACTTTTCACACTCGTGCTCGCATTGAAAACCACTTTTCGCACTCGTGCTAGCATTGAAAACCACTTTCCGCACTCGTGCTAGTGTTGCAAAACCACTTTTCGCACTTGTGTTAGTGTTGCAGAACCACTTTTTGCATTTGTGTTAGTGTTGCAAAACCACTTGTCTCACTTGTGTTAGTTTTGCAAAACCACTTTTCGCACTTGTGCTGGCGTTTGAAAACCACTCTCCGCACTTGAGCGAGTGTTGCAAAACCACTTTCCACACTTGCGCTCATGTTGAAAACCACGTTCTGCACTTGTGCTAGTGTTGAAAACCACTTTTCGCATTTGGTTTAGTATTGCAAAACCACTTTTCGCACTCGTGCTAGCATTGATAACCACTTTACGCACAAGTGTTGGTGTTGAAAACCACTTTCCGCACTCGTGCTAGTGTTGCAAAACCACTTTTCGCACTTGTGTTAGTGTTGCAGAACCACTTTTCGCACATGTGTTAGTGTTGCAAAACCACTTTTCGTACTTGTGTTAGTGTTGCAAAACCACTTTTCGCACTTGTGCGAGTGTTGAAAACCACTTTCTGCACCTGCGCTAGTGTTGCAGAACCACTTTCTGCACTTGTGCTGGCATTGAAAACCACTTTCCGCACTTGAGCTAGTGTTACAGAACCACTTTTTGCACTTGTGCTGGCATTGAAAACCACTTTTTGCACTTGTGTTAGTGTTGCAAAACCACTTTCCGCACTTGAGCGAGTGTTACAGAACCACTTTTTGCACTTGTGCTGGCATTGAATACCACTTTTTGCACTTATGTTAGTGTTGCAAAACCACTTTCCACACTTATACTGGCGTTGAAATCCACTTTCAGCACTCATGCTCGTGTTGAAAACCACTTTTCGCATTTGGGTTAGTTTTGCAAAACCTATTTTCGCACTCGTGCTCGCATTGAAAACCACTTTCCGCACTCGTGCTAGTGTTGCAAAACCACTTTTCGCACTTGTGTTAGTGTTGCAGAACCACTTTTTGCACTTGTGTTAGTGTTGCAAAACCACTTGTCTCACTTGTGTTAGTTTTGCAAAACCACTTTTCGCACTTGTGCTGGCGTTTGAAAACCACTCTCCGCACTTGAGCGAGTGTTGCAAAACCACTTTCCACACTTGCGCTCATGTTGAAAACCACGTTCTGCACTTGTGCTAGTGTTGAAAACCACTTTTCGCATTTGGTTTAGTATTGCAAAACCACTTTTCGCACTCGTGCAAGCATTGAAAACCACTTTACGCACAAGTTTTAGTGTTACAAAACCACGTTTCGCACTTGTGCTAGTGTTGAAAACCACTTTCCACACTTGAGCTGGTGTTGCAGAACTACTTTCCGCACTTGTGCTGGCATTGAATACCACTTTTTGCACTTATGTTGGTCTTGCAAAACCACTTTCCACACTTGTGCTGGCGTTGAAAACCACTTTCTGCACTTGCGCTAGTGTTGCAGAACCACAATCTGCACTTGTGCTGGCGTTTGAAAACCACTTTTCGCGCTCCTGTTAGTGTTCAAAACCACTTTTTTCACTTCTGTTAGTGTTGCAAAACCACTTGTCTCACTTGTGTTTGTGTTGAAAACCACTTTCCGCACTTGAGCTGGTGTTGTAGAACTACTTTCCGCACTTGTGCTGGCATTGAATACCACTTTTTGCACTTGTGTTGGTGTTACAAAACCACATTTCGCACTTCTGCTAGTGTTGCAAAAACCACTTTCCACACTTGTGCTCGTGTTGTAAACGATTATTCGCACTTGTGTTAGTGTTGCAAAAACCAATTTCCACACTTATACTGGCGTTGAAAACCACTTTCAGCACGCATGCTCGTGTTGAAAACCACTTTTCGCATTTGGTTTAGTTTTGCAAAACCACTTTCCGCACTCATGCTCGCATTGAAAACCACTTTACGCACAAGTGTTGGTGTTGAAAACCACACTCCGCACTCGTGCGAGTGTTGCAAAACCACTTTTCGCATATGTGTTAGTGTTGCAAAACCACTTTTCGTACTTGTGTTAGTGTTGCAAAACCACTTTTCGCACTTGTGCGAGTGTTGAAAACCACTTTCTGCACCTGCGCTACTGTTGCAGAACCACTTTCTGCACTTGTGCTGGCATTGAAAACCACTTTCCGCACTTCAGCTAGTGTTACAGAACCACTTTTTGCACTTGTGCTGGCATTGAAAACCACTTTTTGCACTTGTGTTAGTGTTGCAAAACCACTTTCCGCACTTGTGCTGGCGTTGAAAACCACTTTCCGCACTTGAGCTTGTGTTACAGAACCACTTTTTGCACTTGTGCTGGCATTGAAAACCACTTTTCACACATGTGCTAGTTTTGCAATACCACTTTCCGCACTTGGCCTGGTGTTGAAAACCACTTTTTGCACTTCTGCTCGTGTTGAAAACCACTTTTCGCGCTCCTGTTAGTGTTCAAAACCACTTTTCGCACTCGTGCTAGCATTGAATACTACTTTCCACACTTGTGCTGACATAGAAAACCACTTTTCGCACAAGTGTTGGTGTTGAAAACCTCTTTCTGCACTTGAGCTGGTGTTGCAGAACCACTTTTTTCACTTGTGCTGGCATTGAATACCACTTTTTGCACTTATGTTAGTGTTGCAAAACCACTTTCCACACTTATACTGGCGTTGAAATCCACTTTCAGCACTCATGCTCGTGTTGAAAACCACTTTTCGCATTTGGTTTAGTTTTGCAAAACCACTTTTCGCACTCGTGCTCGCATTGAAAACCACTTTCCGCACTCGTGCTAGTGTTGCAAAACCACTTTTCGCACTTGTGTTAGTGTTGCAGAACCACTTTTTGCACTTGTGTTAGTGTTGCAAAACCACTTGTCTCACTTGTGTTAGTTTTGCAAAACCACTTTTCGCACTTGTGCTGGCGTTTGAAAACCACTTTTCGCACTCGTGCTGGCATTGAAATCCACTTTTCGCACTTCTGCTCGTGTTGAAAACCACTTTTCGCACTCCTGTTAGTGTTCAAAACCACTTTTTTCACTTCTGTTAGTGTTGCAAAACCACTTGTCCCACTTGTGTTAGTGTTGCAAAACCACTTTTTGCAATTGTGCTGGCATTGAAAACCACTTTTTGCACTTCTGCTCATGTTGAAAATCACTTATCGCGCTCCTGTTAGTGTTCAAAACCACTTTTTGCACTTGTGTGAGTGTTGCAAAACCTCTTGTCTCACTTGTGTTAGTGTTGCAAAACCACTTTTCGCACTTGTGCTGGCGTTTGAAAACCACTTTTCGCCCTCCTGTTCATGTCCAAAACCACTTTTTTCACTTCTGTTCGTGTTGCAAAACCACTTGTCGCACTTGGGTTCGTGTTGTAAACCACTTTCCGCACTTGAGCTGGTGTTGTAGAACTACTTTCCGCACTTGTGCTGGCATTGAATACCACTTTTTGCACTGATGTTGGTCTTGCAAAACCACTTTCCACACTTGTGCTGGCGTTGAAAACCACTTTCTGCACTTGCGCTAGTGTTGCAGAACCACTTTCTGCACTTGTGCTGGCATTGAAAACCACTTTCCGCACTTGAGCTCGTGTTGCAGAACCACTTTTTGCAATTGTGCTGGCATTGAAAACCACTTTTCGCACTTCTTCTCGTGTTGAAAACCAATTTTCGCGCTCCTGTTAGTGTTCAAAACCACTTTTTGCACTTCTGTTAGTGTTGCAAAACCACTTGTCTCACTTGTGTTAGTGTTGCAAAACCACTTTTCGTACTTGTGCTGGCGTTTGAAAACCACTTTTCGTGCTCCTGTTGGTGTTCAAAACCACTTTTTTCACTTGTGTTAGTGTTGCAAAACCACTTGTCTCACTTGTGTTCGTGTTGCAAAACCACTTTTTTCAATTGTGCTGGCATTGAAAACCACTTTTCGTGCTCCTGTTAGTGTTCAAAAACAAAAACCAAAGTGTTTTTTCCACACGAATACAAGTGCAAAAGTGGTTTCCTGCACCAACACAAGTGCGAAAAGTGGTTTTTCCACACTAATACAAGTGCAAAACTGGTTTCCTGCACCAACACAAGTGCAAAAAGTGGTTTTTCAACACTAACACAAGTGCGAAAAGTGGTTTTTCAACACTAACACAAGTGCGAAAAGTGGTTTTTCCACACTAATACAAGTGCAAAAGTGGTTTCCTGCACCAACACAAGTGCGAAAAGTGGTTTTTCAACACTATCACAAGTGCAAAAAGTGTTTTTTCCACACTAATACAAGTGCAAAAGTGGTTTCCTGCACCAACACAAGTGCGTAGAGTGGTTTTTCAACACTAACACAAGTGCGAAAAGTGGTTTTTCAACACTATCACAAGTGCAAAAAGTGTTTTTTCCACACTAATACAAGTGCAAAAGTGGTTTCCTGCACCAACACAAGTGCGAAAAGTGGTTTTTCAACACTAACACAAGTGCGAAAAGTGGTTTTTCAACACTAACACAAGTGCGAAAAGTGGTTTTTCCACACTAATACAAGTGCAAAAGTGGTTTCCTGCACCAACACAAGGGCGAAAAGTGGTTTTTCAACACTATCACAAGTGCAAAAAGTGGTTTCCTTCACTAACACAAGTGCGAAAAGTGGTTTTTCAACACTAACACAAGTGCGAAAAGTGGTTTATCAACACTATCACAGGTGCAAAAAGTGGGTTTTCAACACTAACACAAGTGCGAAAAGTGGTTTTTCCACACTAATACAAGTCCAAAAAGTGTTTTTTCCACACTAATACAAGTGCAAAAGTGGTTTCCTGCACCAGCACAAGTGCGAAAAGTGGATTTTCAACACTAACACAAGTGCGAAAAGTGGGTTTTCAACACTAACACAAGTGCGAAAAGTGGTTTCCTTCACCAACACAAGTGCGAAAAGTGGTTTTTCAACACTAACACAGGTACGAAAAGTGGTTTTTCAACACTAACACAAGTGCGAAAAGTGGTTTTTCCACACTAATACAAGTGCAAAAGTGGTTTCCTGCACCAACACAAGTGCGAAAAGTGGTTTTTCAACGCTAACACAAGTGCGAAAAGTGGTTTTTCAACACTATCACAAGTGCGAAAAGTGGGGTTTCAACACTAACACAAGTGCGAAAAGTGGTTTCCGTCACTAACACAAGTGCGAAAAGTGGTTTCCTGCACCAACACAAGTGCGAAAAATGGTTTTTCAACACTAACACAAGTGCGAAAAGTGGTTTTTCCACACTAATACAAGTGCAAAAGTGGTTTCCTGCACCAACACAAGTGTGAAAAGTGGTTTTTCAACACTAACACAAGTGCGAAAAGTGGTTTTTCAACACTATCACAAGTGCAAAAAGTGTTTTTTCCACACTAATACAAGTGCAAAAGTGGTTTCCTGCACCAACACAAGTGCGGAAAGTGGTTTTTCAACACTAACACAAGTGCGGAAAGTGGTTTTTCAACACTAACACAAGTGCGAAAAGTGGTTTTTCAACACTAACACAAGTGCGAAAAGTGGTTTCCTGCACCAACACAAGTGCGAAAAGTGGTTTTTCAACACTAACACAAGTGCGAAAAGTGGTTTTTCCACACTAATACAAGTGCAAAAGTGGTTTCCTGCACCAACACAAGTGCGAAAAGTGGTTTTTCAACACTATCACAAGTGCAAAAAGTGGGTTCCTTCACTAACACAAGTGCGAAAAGTGGTTTTTCAACACTAACACAAGTGCGAAAAGTGGTTTATCAACACTATCACAGGTGCAAAAAGTGGTTTTTCCACACTAATACAAGTGCAAAAGTGGTTTCCTGCACCAACACAAGTGCAAAATGTGGTTTTTCAACACTAACACAAGTGCGAAAAGTGGTTTTTCAACACTAACACAAGTGCAAAAAGTGTTTTTACAACACTATCACAAGTGCAAAAAGTGGTTTTTTCCACACTAATACAAGTGCAAAAGTGGTTTCCTGCACCAACACAAGTGCGGAAAGTGGTTTTTCAACACTAACACAAGTGCGAAAAGTGGTTTTTCAACACTAACACAAGTGCGAAAAGTGGTTTCCTGCACCAACACAAGTGCGAAAAGTGGTTTTTCAACACTAACATAAGTGCGAAAAGTGGTTTTTCCACACTAATACAAGTGCAAAAGTGGTTTCCTGCACCAACACAAGTGCGAAAAGTGGTTTTTCAACACTATCCCAAGTGCAAAAAGTGGTTTCCTTCACTAACACAAGTGCGAAAAGTGGTTTTTCAACACTAACACAAGTGCGAAAAGTGGTTTTTCAACACTATCACAGGTGCAAATAGTGGTTTTTCCACACTAATACAAGTGCAAAAGTGGTTTCCTGCACCAACACAAGTGCGAAAAGTGTTTTTTCAACACTAACACAAGTGCGAAAAGTGGTTTTTCAACACTAACACAAGTGCGAAAAGTGGTTTTTCCACACTAATACAAGTGCAAAAGTGGTTTCCTGCACCAACACAAGTGCGAAAAGTGGATTTTCAACACTAACACAAGTGCGAAAAGTGGGTTTTCAACACTAACACAAGTGCGAAAAGTGGTTTCCTTCACCAACACAAGTGCGAAAAGTGGTTTTTCAACACTAACACAGGTGCGAAAAGTGGTTTTTCAACACTAACACAAGTGCGAAAAGTGGTTTTTCCACACTAATACAAGTGCAAAAGTGGTTTCCTGCACCAACACAAGTGCGAAAAGTGGTTTTTCAACGCTAACACAAGTGCGAAAAGTGGTTTTTCAACACTATCACAAGTGCGAAAAGTGGGGTTTCAACACTAACACAAGTGCGAAAAGTGGTTTCCTTCACTAACACAAGTGCGAAAAGTGGTTTCCTGCACCAACACAAGTGTGAAAAGTGGTTTTTCAACAGTAACACAAGTGCGAAAAGTGGTTTTTCAACACTATCACAAGTGCAAAAAGTGTTTTTTCCACACTAATACAAGTGCAAAAGTGGTTTCCTGCACCAACACAAGTGTGAAAAGTGGTTTTTCAACAGTAACACAAGTGCGAAAAGTGGTTTTTCAACACTATCACAAGTGCAAAAAGTGTTTTTTCCACACTAATACAAGTGCAAAAGTGGTTTCCTGCACCAACACAAGTGCGGAAAGTGGTTTTTCAACACTAACACAAGTGCGGAAAGTGGGTTTTCAACACTAACACAAGTGCGAAAAGTGGTTTTTCAACACTAACACAAGTGCGAAAAGTGGTTTCCTGCACCAACACAAGTGCGAAAAGTGGTTTTTCAACACTAACACAAGTGCGAAAAGTGGTTTTTCCACACTAATACAAGTGCAAAAGTGGTTTCCTGCACCAACACAAGTGCGAAAAGTGGTTTTTCAACACTATCACAAGTGCAAAAAGTGGTTTCCTTCACTAACACAAGTGCGAAAAGTGGTTTTTCAACACTAACACAAGTGCGAAAAGTGGTTTATCAACACTATCACAGGTGCAAAAAGTGGTTTTTCCACACTAATACAAGTGCAAAAGTGGTTTCCTGCACCAACACAAGTGCAAAATGTGGTTTTTCAACACTAACACAAGTGCGAAAAGTGGTTTTTCAACACTAACACAAGTGCAAAAAGTGTTTTTACAACACTATCACAAGTGCAAAAAGTGTTTTTTCCACACTAATACAAGTGCAAAAGTGGTTTTTCAACACTAACACAAGTGCGAAAAGTGGTTTTTCAACACTAACACAAGTGCGAAAAGTGGTTTTTCAACACTATCACAAGTGCAAAAAGTGGTTTTTTCCACACTAATACAAGTGCAAAAGTGGTTTCCTGCACCAACACAAGTGCGGAAAGTGGTTTTTCAACACTAACACAAGTGCGAAAAGTGGTTTTTCAACACTAACACAAGTGCGAAAAGTGGTTTCCTGCACCAACACAAGTGCGAAAAGTGGTTTTTCAACACTAACATAAGTGCGAAAAGTGGTTTTTCCACACTAATACAAGTGCAAAAGTGGTTCCTGCACCAACACAAGTGCGAAAAGTGTTTTTTCAACACTAACACAAGTGCGAAAAGTGGTTTTTCAACACTAACACAAGTGCGAAAAGTGGTTTTTCCACACTAATACAAGTGCAAAAGTGGTTTCCTGCACCAACACAAGTGCGAAAAGTGGTTTTTCAACACTAACACAGGTGCGAAAAGTGGTTTTTCAACACTAACACAAGTGCGAAAAGTGGTTTTTCCACACTAATACAAGTGCAAAAGTGGTTTCCTGCACCAACACAAGTGCGAAAAGTGGTTTTTCAACGCTAACACAAGTGCGAAAAGTGGTTTTTCAACACTATCACAAGTGCGAAAAGTGGGGTTTCAACACTAACACAAGTGCGAAAAGTGGTTTCCTTCACTAACACAAGTGCGAAAAGTGGTTTCCTGCACCAACACAAGTGCGAAAAATGGTTTTTCAACACTAACACAAGTGCGAAAAGTGGTTTTCCACACTAATACAAGTGCAAAAGTGGTTTCCTGCACCAACACAAGTGTGAAAAGTGGTTTTTCAACACTAACACAAGTGCGAAAAGTGGTTTTTCAACACTATCACAAGTGCAAAAAGTGTTTTTTCCACACTAATACAAGTGCAAAAGTGGTTTCCTGCACCAACACAAGTGCGGAAAGTGGTTTTTCAACACTAACACAAGTGCAGCAAGTGGTTTTTCAACACTAACACAAGTGCGAAAAGTGGTTTTTCAACACTAACACAAGTGCGAAAAGTGGTTTCCTGCACCAACACAAGTGCGAAAAGTGGTTTTTCAACACTAACACAAGTGCGAAAAGTGGTTTTTCCACACTAATACAAGTGCAAAAGTGGTTTCCTGCACCAACACAAGTGCGAAAAGTGGTTTTTCAACACTATCACAAGTGCAAAAAGTGGTTTCCTTCACTAACACAAGTGTGAAAAGTGGTTTTTCAACACTAACACAAGTGCGAAAAGTGGTTTATCAACACTATCACAGGTGCAAAAAGTGGTTTTTCCACACTAATACAAGTGCAAAAGTGGTTTCCTGCACCAACACAAGTGCAAAATGTGGTTTTTAAACACTAACACAAGTGCGAAAAGTGGTTTTTCAACACTAACACAAGTGCAAAAAGTGTTTTTACAACACTATCACAAGTGCAAAAAGTGTTTTTTCCACACTAATACAAGTGCAAAAGTGGTTTTTCAACACTAACACAAGTGCGAAAAGTGGTTTTTCAACACTAACACAAGTGCGAAAAGTGGTTTTTCAACACTATCACAAGTGCAAAAAGTGGTTTGTTCCACACTAATACAAGTGCAAAAGTGGTTTCCTGCACCAACACAGGTGCGAAAAGTGGTTTTTCAACACTAACACAAGTGCGAAAAGTGGTTTTTCAACACTATCACAAGTGCAAAAAGTGTTTTTTCCACACTAATACAAGTGCAAAAGTGGTTTCCTGCACCAACACAAGTGCGGAAAGTGGTTTTTCAACACTAACACAAGTGCGAAAAGTGGTTTTTCAACACTAACACAAGTGCGAAAAGTGGTTTCCTGCACCAACACAAGTGCGAAAAGTGGTTTTTCAACACTAACATAAGTGCAAAAAGTGGTTTTCCACACTAATACAAGTGCAAAAGTGGTTTCCTGCACCAACACAAGTGCGAAAAGTGGTTTTTCAACACTATCCCAAGTGCAAAAAGTGGTTTCCTTCACTAACACAAGTGCGAAAAGTGGTTTTTCAACACAAACACAAGTGCGAAAAGTGGTTTTTCAACACTATCACAAGTGCAAAAAGTGTTTTTTCCACACTAATACAAGTGCAAAAGTGGTTTCCTGCACCAACACAAGTGCGAAAAGTGGTTTTTCAACACTAACACAAGTGCGAAAAGTGGTTTTTCAACACTAACAGAAGTGCGAAAAGTGGTTTTTCCACACTAATACAAGTGCAAAAGTGGTTTCCTGCACCAACACAAGTGCGAAAAGTGGTTTTTCAACACTATCACAAGTGCAAAAAGTGTTTTTTCCACACTAATGCAAGTGCAAAAGTGGTTTCCTGCACCAACACAAGTGCGAAGAGTGGTTTTTCAACACTAACACAAGTGCGAAAAGTGGTTTTTCAACACTATCACAAGTGCAAAAAGTGTTTTTTCCACACTAACACAAGTGCGAAAAGTGGTTTTTCCACACTAATACAAGTGCAAAAGTGGTTTCCTGCACCAACACAAGTGCGAAAAGTGGATTTTCAACACTAACACAAGTGCGAAAAGTGGGTTTTCAACACTAACACAAGTGCGAAAAGTGGTTTCCTTCACCAACACAAGTGCGAAAAGTGGTTTTTCAACACTAACACAGGTGCGAAAAGTGGTTTTTCAACACTAACACAAGTGCGAAAAGTGGTTTTTCCACACTAATACAAGTGCAAAAGTGGTTTCCTGCACCAACACAAGTGCGAAAAGTGGTTTTTCAACGCTAACACAAGTGCGAAAAGTGGTTTTTCAACACTATCACAAGTGCGAAAAGTGGGGTTTCAACACTAACACAAGTGCGAAAAGTGGTTTCCTTCACGAACACAAGTGCGAAAAGTGGTTTCCTGCACCAACACAAGTGCGAAAAATGGTTTTTCAACACTAACACAAGTGCGAAAAGTGGTTTTTCCACACTAATACAAGTGCAAAAGTGGTTTCCTGCCCCAACACAAGTGTGAAAAGTGGTTTTTCAACACTAACACAAGTGCGAAAAGTGGTTTTTCAACACTATCACAAGTGCAAAAAGTGTTTTTTCCACACTAATACAAGTGCAAAAGTGGTTTCCTGCACCAACACAAGTGCGGAAAGTGGTTTTTCAACACTAACACAAGTGCGGAAAGTGGTTTTTCAACACTAACACAAGTGCGAAAAGTGGTTTTTCAACACTAACACAAGTGCGAAAAGTGGTTTCCTGCACCAACACAAGTGCGAAAAGTGGTTTTTCAACACTAACACAAGTGCGAAAAGTGGTTTTTCCACACTAATACAAGTGCAAAAGTGGTTTCCTGCACCAACACAAGTGCGAAAAGTGGTTTTTCAACACTATCACAAGTGCAAAAAGTGGTTTCCTTCACTAACACAAGTGCGAAAAGTGGTTTTTCAACACTAACACAAGTGCGAAAAGTGGTTTATCAACACTATCACAGGTGCAAAAAGTGGTTTTTCCACACTAATACAAGTGCAAAAGTGGTTTCCTGCACCAACACAAGTGCAAAATGTGGTTTTTCAACACTAACACAAGTGCGAAAAGTGGTTTTTCAACACTAACACAAGTGCAAAAAGTGTTTTTACAACACTATCACAAGTGCAAAAAGTGTTTTTTCCACACTAATACAAGTGCAAAAGTGGTTTTTCAACACTAACACAAGTGCGAAAAGTGGTTTTTCAACACTAACACAAGTGCGAAAAGTGGTTTTTCAACACTATCACAAGTGCAAAAAGTGGTTTTTACCACACTAATACAAGTGCAAAAGTGGTTTCCTGCACCAACACAAGTGCGGAAAGTGGTTTTTCAACACTAACACAAGTGCGAAAAGTGGTTTTTCAACACTAACACAAGTGCGAAAAGTGGTTTCCTGCACCAACACAAGTGCGAAAAGTGGTTTTTCAACACTAACATAAGTGCGAAAAGTGGTTTTTCCACACTAATACAAGTGCAAAAGTGGTTTCCTGCACCAACACAAGTGCGAAAAGTGGTTTTTCAACACTATCCCAAGTGCAAAAAGTGGTTTCCTTCACTAACACAAGTGCGAAAAGTGGTTTTTCAACACTAACACAAGTGCGAAAAGTGGTTTTTCAACACTATCACAGGTGCAAAAAGTGGTTTTTCCACACTAATACAAGTGCAAAAGTGGTTTCCTGCACCAACACAAGTGCGAAAAGTGGTTTTTCAACACTAACACAAGTGCGAAAAGTGGTTTTTCAACACTAACACAAGTGCGAAAAGTGGTTTTTCCACACTAATACAAGTGCAAAAGTGGTTTCCTGCACCAACACAAGTGCGAAAAGTGGTTTTTCAACACTATCACAAGTGCAGTGCAAAAAGTGTTTTTTCCACACTAATGCAAGTGCAAAAGTGGTTTCCTGCACCAACACAAGTGCGAAGAGTGGTTTTTCAACACTAA
Source organism: Myxine glutinosa (assembly GCF_964187855.1). Lineage (NCBI taxonomy): Eukaryota > Metazoa > Chordata > Myxini > Myxiniformes > Myxinidae > Myxine > Myxine glutinosa. The sequence continues at coordinate 41,250 of NW_027618764.1, forward strand.
CACAAGTGCGAAAAGTGGTTTTTCAACACTATCACAAGTGCAAAAAGTGTTTTTCCACACTAATACAAGTGCAAAAGTGGTTTCCTGCACCAACACAAGTGCGAAAAGTGGTTTTTCAACACTAACACAAGTGCGAAAAGTGGTTTTTCAACACAAACACAAGTGCGAAAAGTGGTTTTTCCACACTAATACAAGTGCAAAAGTGGTTTCCTGCACCAACACAAGTGCGAAAAGTGGTTTTTCAACACTAACACAGGTGCGAAAAGTGGTTTTTCAACACTAACACAAGTGCGAAAAGTGGTTTTTCCACACTAATACAAGTGCAAAAGTGGTTTCCTGCACCAACACAAGTGCGAAAAGTGGTTTTTCAACGCTAACACAAGTGCGAAAAGTGGTTTTTCAACACTATCACAAGTGCGAAAAGTGGGGTTTCAACACTAACACAAGTGCGAAAAGTGGTTTCCTTCACTAACACAAGTGCGAAAAGTGGTTTCCTGCACCAACACAAGTGCGAAAAATGGTTTTTCAACACTAACACAAGTGCGAAAAGTGGTTTTTCCACACTAATACAAGTGCAAAAGTGGTTTCCTGCACCAACAGAAGTGTGAAAAGTGGTTTTTCAACACTAACACAAGTGCGAAAAGTGGTTTTTCAACACTATCACAAGTGCAAAAAGTGTTTTTTCCACACTAATACAAGTGCAAAAGTGGTTTCCTGCACCAACACAAGTGCGGAAAGTGGTTTTTCAACACTAACACAAGTGCGGAAAGTGGTTTTTCAACACTAACACAAGTGCGAAAAGTGGTTTTTCAACACTAACACAAGTGCGAAAAGTGGTTTCCTGCACCAACACAAGTGCGAAAAGTGGTTTTTCAACACTAACACAAGTGCGAAAAGTGGTTTTTCCACACTAATACAAGTGCAAAAGTGGTTTCCTGCACCAACACAAGTGCGCAAAGTGGTTTTCAACACTATCACAAGTGCAAAAAGTGGTTTCCTTCACTAACACAAGTGCGAAAAGTGGTTTTTCAACACCAACACAAGTGCGAAAAGTGGTTTATCAACACTATCACAGGTGCAAAAAGTGGTTTTTCCACACTAATACAAGTGCAAAAGTGGTTTCCTGCACCAACACAAGTGCAAAATGTGGTTTTTCAACACTAACACAAGTGCGAAAAGTGGTTTTTCAACACTAACACAAGTGCAAAAAGTGTTTTTACAACACTATCACAAGTGCAAAAAGTGTTTTTTCCACACTAATACAAGTGCAAAAGTGGTTTTTCAACACTAACACAAGTGCGAAAAGTGGTTTTTCAACACTAACACAAGTGCGAAAAGTGGTTTTTCAACACTATCACAAGTGCAAAAAGTGGTTTTTTCCACACTAATACAAGTGCAAAAGTGGTTTCCTGCACCAACACAGGTGCGAAAAGTGGTTTTTCAACACTAACACAAGTGCGAAAAGTGGTTTTTCAACACTATCACAAGTGCAAAAAGTGTTTTTTCCACACTAATACAAGTGCGAAAGTGGTTTCCTGCACCAACACAAGTGCGGAAAGTGGTTTTTCAACACTAACACAAGTGCGAAAAGTGGTTTTTCAACACTAACACAAGTGCGAAAAGTGGTTTCCTGCACCAACACAAGTGCGAAAAGTGGTTTTTCAACACTAACATAAGTGCGAAAAGTGGTTTTTCCACACTAATACAAGTGCAAAAGTGGTTTCCTGCACCAACACAAGTGCGAAAAGTGGTTTTTCAACACTATCCCAAGTGCAAAAAGTGGTTTCCTTCACTAACACAAGTGCGAAAAGTGGTTTTTCAACACTAACACAAGTGCGAAAAGTGGTTTTTCAACACTATCACAGGTGCAAAAAGTGGTTTTTCCACACTAATACAAGTGCAAAAGTGGTTTCCTGCACCAACACAAGTGCGAAAAGTGTTTTTTCAACACTAACACAAGTGCGAAAAGTGGTTTTTCAACACTAACACAAGTGCGAAAAGTGGTTTTTCCACACTAATACAAGTGCAAAAGTGGTTTCCTGCACCAACACAAGTGCGAAAAGTGGATTTTCAACACTAACACAAGTGCGAAAAGTGGGTTTTCAACACTAACACAAGTGCGAAAAGTGGTTTCCTTCACCAACACAAGTGCGAAAAGTGGTTTTTCAACACTAACACAGGTGCGAAAAGTGGTTTTTCAACACTAACACAAGTGCGAAAAGTGGTTTTTCCACACTAATACAAGTGCAAAAGTGGTTTCCTGCACCAACACAAGTGCGAAAAGTGGTTTTTCAATGCTAACACAAGTGCGAAAAGTGGTTTTTCAACACTATCACAAGTGCGAAAAGTGGGGTTTCAACATTAACACAAGTGCGAAAAGTGGTTTCCTTCACTAACACAAGTGCGAAAAGTGGTTTCCTGCACCAACACAAGTGCGAAAAATGGTTTTTCAACACTAACACAAGTGCGAAAAGTGGTTTTTCCACACGAATACAAGTGCAAAAGTGGTTTCCTGCACCAACACAAGTGTGAAAAGTGGTTTTTCAACAGTAACACAAGTGCGAAAAGTGGTTTTTCAACACTATCACAAGTGCAAAAAGTGTTTTTTCCACACTAATACAAGTGCAAAAGTGGTTTCCTGCACCAACACAAGTGCGGAAAGTGGTTTTTCAACACTAACACAAGTGCGGAAAGTGGGTTTTCAACACTAACACAAGTGCGAAAAGTGGTTTTTCAACACTAACACAAGTGCGAAAAGTGGTTTCCTGCACCAACACAAGTGCGAAAAGTGGTTTTTCAACACTAACACAAGTGCGAAAAGTGGTTTTTCCACACTAATACAAGTGCAAAAGTGGTTTCCTGCACCAACACAAGTGCGAAAAGTGGTTTTTCAACACTATCACAAGTGCAAAAAGTGGTTTCCTTCACTAACACAAGTGCGAAAAGTGGTTTTTCAACACTAACACAAGTGCGAAAAGTGGTTTATCAACACTATCACAGGTGCAAAAAGTGGTTTTTCCACACTAATACAAGTGCAAAAGTGGTTTCCTGCACCAACACAAGTGCAAAATGTGGTTTTTCAACACTAACACAAGTGCGAAAAGTGGTTTTTCAACACTAACACAAGTGCAAAAAGTGTTTTTACAACACTATCACAAGTGCAAAAAGTGTTTTTTCCACACTAATACAAGTGCAAAAGTGGTTTTTCAACACTAACACAAGTGCGAAAAGTGGTTTTTCAACACTATCACAAGTGCAAAAAGTGGTTTTTTCCACACTAATACAAGTGCAAAAGTTGTTTCCTGCACCAACACAAGTGCGGAAAGTGGTTTTTCAACACTAACACAAGTGCGAAAAGTGGTTTTTCAACACTAACACAAGTGCGAAAAGTGGTTTCCTGCACCAACACAAGTGCGAAAAGTGGTTTTTCAACACTAACATAAGTGCGAAAAGTGGTTTTTCCACACTAATACAAGTGCAAAAGTGGTTCCTGCACCAACACAAGTGCGAAAAGTGGTTTTTCAACACTATCCCAAGTGCAAAAAGTGGTTTCCTTCACTAACACAAGTGCCAAAAGTGGTTTTTCAACACTAACACAAGTGCGAAAAGTGGTTTTTCAACACTATCACAGGTGCAAAAAGTGGTTTTTCCACACTAATACAAGTGCAAAAGTGGTTTCCTGCACCAACACAAGTGCGAAAAGTGGTTTTTCAACACTAACACAAGTGCGAAAAGTGGTTTTTCAACACTATCACAAGTGCAAAAAGTGTTTTTTCCACACTAATGCAAGTGCAAAAGTGGTTTCCTGCACCAACACAAGTGCGAAGAGTGGTTTTTCAACACTAACACAAGTGCGAAAAGTGGTTTTTCAACACTATCACAAGTGCAAAAAGTGTTTTTTCCACACTAATACAAGTGCAAAAGTGGTTTCCTGCACCAACACAAGTGCGAAAAGTGTTTTTTCAACACTAACACAAGTGCGAAAAGTGGTTTTTCAACACTAACACAAGTGCGAAAAGTTGTTTTTCCACACTAATACAAGTGCAAAAGTGGTTTCCTGCACCAACACAAGTGCGAAAAGTGGTTTTTCAACACTAACACAGGTGCGAAAAGTGGTTTTTCAACACTAACACAAGTGCGAAAAGTGGTTTTTCCACACTAATACAAGTGCAAAAGTGGTTTCCTGCACCAACACAAGTGCGAAAAGTGGTTTTTCAACGCTAACACAAGTGCGAAAAGTGGTTTTTCAACACTATCACAAGTGCGAAAAGTGGGGTTTCAACACTAACACAAGTGCGAAAAGTGGTTTCCTTCAATAACACAAGTGCGAAAAGTGGTTTCCTGCACCAACACAAGTGCGAAAAATGGTTTTTCAACACTAACACAAGTGCGAAAAGTGGTTTTCCACACTAATACAAGTGCAAAAGTGGTTTCCTGCACCAACACAAGTGTGAAAAGTGGTTTTTCAACACTAACACAAGTGCGAAAAGTGGTTTTTCAACACTATCACAAGTGCAAAAAGTGTTTTTTCCACACTAATACAAGTGCAAAAGTGGTTTCCTGCACCAACACAAGTGCGGAAAGTGGTTTTTCAACACTAACACAAGTGCGGCAAGTGGTTTTTCAACACTAACACAAGTGCGAAAAGTGGTTTTTCAACACTAACACAAGTGCGAAAAGTGGTTTCCTGCACCAACACAAGTGCGAAAAGTGGTTTTTCAACACTAACACAAGTGCGAAAAGTGGTTTTTCCACACTAATACAAGTGCAAAAGTGGTTTCCTGCACCAACACAAGTGCGAAAAGTGGTTTTTCAACACTATCACAAGTGCAAAAAGTGGTTTCCTTCACTAACACAAGTGTGAAAAGTGGTTTTTCAACACTAACACAAGTGCGAAAAGTGGTTTATCAACACTATCACAGGTGCAAAAAGTGGTTTTTCCACACTAATACAAGTGCAAAAGTGGTTTCCTGCACCAACACAAGTGCAAAATGTGGTTTTTAAACACTAACACAAGTGCGAAAAGTGGTTTTTCAACACTAACACAAGTGCAAAAAGTGTTTTTACAACACTATCACAAGTGCAAAAAGTGTTTTTTCCACACTAATACAAGTGCAAAAGTGGTTTTTCAACACTAACACAAGTGCGAAAAGTGGTTTTTCAACACTAACACAAGTGCGAAAAGTGGTTTTTCAACACTATCACAAGTGCAAAAAGTGGTTTTTTCCACACTAATACAAGTGCAAAAGTGGTTTCCTGCACCAACACAAGTGCGGAAAGTGGTTTTTCAACACTAACACAAGTGCGAAAAGTGGTTTTTCAACACTAACACAAGTGCGAAAAGTGGTTTCCTGCACCAACACAAGTGCGAAAAGTGGTTTTTCAACACTAACATAAGTGCGAAAAGTGGTTTTTCCACACTAATACAAGTGCAAAAGTGGTTCCTGCACCAACACAAGTGCGAAAAGTGGTTTTTCAACACTATCCCAAGTGCAAAAAGTGGTTTCCTTCACTAACACAAGTGCCAAAAGTGGTTTTTCAACACTAACACAAGTGCGAAAAGTGGTTTTTCAACACTATCACAGGTGCAAAAAGTGGTTTTTCCACACTAATACAAGTGCAAAAGTGGTTTCCTGCACCAACACAAGTGCGAAAAGTGGTTTTTCAACACTAACACAAGTGCGAAAAGTGGTTTTTCAACACTATCACAAGTGCAAAAAGTGTTTTTTCCACACTAATACAAGTGCAAAAGTGGTTTCCTGCACCAACACAAGTGCGAAAAGTGTTTTTTCAACACTAACACAAGTGCGAAAAGTGGTTTTTCAACACTAACACAAGTGCGAAAAGTGGTTTTTCCACACTAATACAAGTGCAAAAGTGGTTTCCTGCACCAACACAAGTGCGAAAAGTGGTTTTTCAACACTAACACAGGTGCGAAAAGTGGTTTTTCAACACTAACACAAGTGCGAAAAGTGGTTTTTCCACACTAATACAAGTGCAAAAGTGGTTTCCTGCACCAACACAAGTGCGAAAAGTGGTTTTTCAACGCTAACACAAGTGCGAAAAGTGGTTTTTCAACACTATCACAAGTGCGAAAAGTGGGGTTTCAACACTAACACAAGTGCGAAAAGTGGTTTCCTTCACTAACACAAGTGCGAAAAGTGGTTTCCTGCACCAACACAAGTGCGAAAAATGGTTTTTCAACACTAACACAAGTGCGAAAAGTGGTTTTCCACACTAATACAAGTGCAAAAGTGGTTTCCTGCACCAACACAAGTGTGAAAAGTGGTTTTTCAACACTAACACAAGTGCGAAAAGTGGTTTTTCAACACTATCACAAGTGCAAAAAGTGTTTTTTCCACACTAATACAAGTGCAAAAGTGGTTTCCTGCACCAACACAAGTGCGGAAAGTGGTTTTTCAACACTAACACAAGTGCGGCAAGTGGTTTTTCAACACTAACACAAGTGCGAAAAGTGGTTTTTCAACACTAACACAAGTGCGAAAAGTGGTTTCCTGCACCAACACAAGTGCGAAAAGTGGTTTTTCAACACTAACACAAGTGCGAAAAGTGGTTTTTCCACACTAATACAAGTGCAAAAGTGGTTTCCTGCACCAACACAAGTGCGAAAAGTGGTTTTTCAACACTATCACAAGTGCAAAAAGTGGTTTCCTTCACTAACACAAGTGTGAAAAGTGGTTTTTCAACACTAACACAAGTGCGAAAAGTGGTTTATCAACACTATCACAGGTGCAAAAAGTGGTTTTTCCACACTAATACAAGTGCAAAAGTGGTTTCCTGCACCAACACAAGTGCAAAATGTGGTTTTTAAACACTAACACAAGTGCGAAAAGTGGTTTTTCAACACTAACACAAGTGCAAAAAGTGTTTTTACAACACTATCACAAGTGCAAAAAGTGTTTTTTCCACACTAATACAAGTGCAAAAGTGGTTTTTCAACACTAACACAAGTGCGAAAAGTGGTTTTTCAACACTAACACAAGTGCGAAAAGTGGTTTTTCAACACTATCACAAGTGCAAAAAGTGGTTTTTTCCACACTAATACAAGTGCAAAAGTGGTTTCCTGCACCAACACAGGTGCGAAAAGTGGTTTTTCAACACTAACACAAGTGCGAAAAGTGGTTTTTCAACACTATCACAAGTGCAAAAAGTGTTTTTTCCACACTAATACAAGTGCAAAAGTGGTTTCCTGCACCAACACAAGTGCGGAAAGTGGTTTTTCAACACTAACACAAGTGCGAAAAGTGGTTTTTCAACACTAACACAAGTGCGAAAAGTGGTTTCCTGCACCAACACAAGTGCGAAAAGTGGTTTTTCAACACTAACATAAGTGCAAAAAGTGGTTTTTCCACACTAATACAAGTGCAAAAGTGGTTTCCTGCACCAACACGAGTGCGAAAAGTGGTTTTTCAACACTATCCCAAGTGCAAAAAGTGGTTTCCTTCACTAACACAAGTGCGAAAAGTGGTTTTTCAACACAAACACAAGTGCGAAAAGTGGTTTTTCAACACTATCACAAGTGCAAAAAGTGTTTTTTCCACACTAATACAAGTGCAAAAGTGGTTTCCTGCACCAACACAAGTGCGAAAAGTGGTTTTTCAACACTAACACAAGTGCGAAAAGTGGTTTTTCAACACTAACACAAGTGCGAAAAGTGGTTTTTCCACACTAATACAAGTGCAAAAGTGGTTTCCTGCACCAACACAAGTGCGAAAAGTGGTTTTTCAACACTATCACAAGTGCAAAAAGTGTTTTTTCCACACTAATGCAAGTGCAAAAGTGGTTTCCTGCACCAACACAAGTGCGAAGAGTGGTTTTTCAACACTAACACAAGTGCGAAAAGTGGTTTTTCAACACTATCACAAGTGCAAAAAGTGTTTTTTCCACACTAACACAAGTGCGAAAAGTGGTTTTTCCACACTAATACAAGTGCAAAAGTGGTTTCCTGCACCAACACAAGTGCGAAAAGTGGATTTTCAACACTAACACAAGTGCGAAAAGTGGGTTTTCAACACTAACACAAGTGCGAAAAGTGGTTTCCTTCACCAACACAAGTGCGAAAAGTGGTTTTTCAACACTAACACAGGTGCGAAAAGTGGTTTTTCAACACTAACACAAGTGCGAAAAGTGGTTTTTCCACACTAATACAAGTGCAAAAGTGGTTTCCTGCACCAACACAAGTGCGAAAAGTGGTTTTTCAACGCTAACACAAGTGCGAAAAGTGGTTTTTCAACACTATCACAAGTGCGAAAAGTGGGGTTTCAACACTAACACAAGTGCGAAAAGTGGTTTCCTTCACGAACACAAGTGCGAAAAGTGGTTTCCTGCACCAACACAAGTGCGAAAAATGGTTTTTCAACACTAACACAAGTGCGAAAAGTGGTTTTTCCACACTAATACAAGTGCAAAAGTGGTTTCCTGCACCAACACAAGTGTGAAAAGTGGTTTTTCAACACTAACACAAGTGCGAAAAGTGGTTTTTCAACACTATCACAAGTGCAAAAAGTGTTTTTTCCACACTAATACAAGTGCAAAAGTGGTTTCCTGCACCAACACAAGTGCGGAAAGTGGTTTTTCAACACTAACACAAGTGCGGAAAGTGGTTTTTCAACACTAACACAAGTGCGAAAAGTGGTTTTTCAACACTAACACAAGTGCGAAAAGTGGTTTCCTGCACCAACACAAGTGCGAAAAGTGGTTTTTCAACACTAACACAAGTGCGAAAAGTGGTTTTTCCACACTAATACAAGTGCAAAAGTGGTTTCCTGCACCAACACAAGTGCGAAAAGTGGTTTTTCAACACTATCACAAGTGCAAAAAGTGGTTTCCTTCACTAACACAAGTGCGAAAAGTGGTTTTTCAACACTAACACAAGTGCGAAAAGTGGTTTATCAACACTATCACAGGTGCAAAAAGTGGTTTTTCCACACTAATACAAGTGCAAAAGTGGTTTCCTGCACCAACACAAGTGCAAAATGTGGTTTTTCAACACTAACACAAGTGCGAAAAGTGGTTTTTCAACACTAACACAAGTGCAAAAAGTGTTTTTACAACACTATCACAAGTGCAAAAAGTGTTTTTTCCACACTAATACAAGTGCAAAAGTGGTTTTTCAACACTAACACAAGTGCGAAAAGTGGTTTTTCAACACTAACACAAGTGAGAAAAGTGGTTTTTCAACACTATCACAAGTGCAAAAAGTGGTTTTTACCACACTAATACAAGTGCAAAAGTGGTTTCCTGCACCAACACAAGTGCGGAAAGTGGTTTTTCAACACTAACACAAGTGCGAAAAGTGGTTTTTCAACACTAACACAAGTGCGAAAAGTGGTTTCCTGCACCAACACAAGTGCGAAAAGTGGTTTTTCAACACTAACATAAGTGCGAAAAGTGGTTTTTCCACACTAATACAAGTGCAAAAGTGGTTTCCTGCACCAACACAAGTGCGAAAAGTGGTTTTTCAACACTATCCCAAGTGCAAAAAGTGGTTTCCTTCACTAACACAAGTGCGAAAAGTGGTTTTTCAACACTAACACAAGTGCGAAAAGTGGTTTTTCAACACTATCACAGGTGCAAAAAGTGGTTTTTCCACACTAATACAAGTGCAAAAGTGGTTTCCTGCACCAACACAAGTGCGAAAAGTGGTTTTTCAACACTAACACAAGTGCGAAAAGTGGTTTTTCAACACTAACACAAGTGCGAAAAGTGGTTTTTCCACACTAATACAAGTGCAAAAGTGGTTTCCTGCACCAACACAAGTGCGAAAAGTGGTTTTTCAACACTATCACAAGTGCAAAAAGTGTTTTTTCCACACTAATGCAAGTGCAAAAGTGGTTTCCTGCACCAACACAAGTGCGAAGAGTGGTTTTTCAACACTAACACAAGTGCGAAAAGTGGTTTTTCAACACTATCACAAGTGCAAAAAGTGTTTTTTCCACACTAATACAAGTGCAAAAGTGGTTTCCTGCACCAACACAAGTGCGAAAAGTGGTTTTTCAACACTAACACAAGTGCGAAAAGTGGTTTTTCAACACTAACACAAGTGCGAAAAGTGTTTTTTCCACACTAATACAAGTGCAAAAGTGGTTTCCTGCACCAACACAAGTGCGAAAAGTGGTTTTTCAACACTAACACAGGTGCGAAAAGTGGTTTTTCAACACTAACACAAGTGCGAAAAGTGGTTTTTCCACACTAATACAAGTGCAAAAGTGGTTTCCTGCACCAACACAAGTGCGAAAAGTGGTTTTTCAACGCTAACACAAGTGCGAAAAGTGGTTTTTCAACACTATCACAAGTGCGAAAAGTGGGGTTTCAACACTAACACAAGTGCGAAAAGTGGTTTCCTTCACTAACACAAGTGCGAAAAGTGGTTTCCTGCACCAACACAAGTGCGAAAAATGGTTTTTCAACACTAACACAAGTGCGAAAAGTGGTTTTTCCACACTAATACAAGTGCAAAAGTGGTTTCCTGCACCAACAGAAGTGTGAAAAGTGGTTTTTCAACACTAACACAAGTGCGAAAAGTGGTTTTTCAACACTATCACAAGTGCAAAAAGTGTTTTTTCCACACTAATACAAGTGCAAAAGTGGTTTCCTGCACCAACACAAGTGCGGAAAGTGGTTTTTCAACACTAACACAAGTGCGGAAAGTGGTTTTTCAACACTAACACAAGTGCGAAAAGTGGTTTTTCAACACTAACACAAGTGCGAAAAGTGGTTTCCTGCACCAACACAAGTGCGAAAAGTGGTTTTTCAACACTAACACAAGTGCGAAAAGTGGTTTTTCCACACTAATACAAGTGCAAAAGTGGTTTCCTGCACCAACACAAGTGCGCAAAGTGGTTTTCAACACTATCACAAGTGCAAAAAGTGGTTTCCTTCACTAACACAAGTGCGAAAAGTGGTTTTTCAACACCAACACAAGTGCGAAAAGTGGTTTATCAACACTATCACAGGTGCAAAAAGTGGTTTTTCCACACTAATACAAGTGCAAAAGTGGTTTCCTGCACCAACACAAGTGCGCAAAGTGGTTTTCAACACTATCACAAGTGCAAAAAGTGGTTTCCTTCACTAACACAAGTGCGAAAAGTGGTTTTTCAACACCAACACAAGTGCGAAAAGTGGTTTATCAACACTATCACAGGTGCAAAAAGTGGTTTTTCCACACTAATACAAGTGCAAAAGTGGTTTCCTGCACCAACACAAGTGCAAAATGTGGTTTTTCAACACTAACACAAGTGCGAAAAGTGGTTTTTCAACACTAACACAAGTGCAAAAAGTGTTTTTACAACACTATCACAAGTGCAAAAAGTGTTTTTTCCACACTAATACAAGTGCAAAAGTGGTTTTTCAACACTAACACAAGTGCGAAAAGTGGTTTTTCAACACTAACACAAGTGCGAAAAGTGGTTTTTCAACACTATCACAAGTGCAAAAAGTGGTTTTTTCCACACTAATACAAGTGCAAAAGTGGTTTCCTGCACCAACACAGGTGCGAAAAGTGGTTTTTCAACACTAACACAAGTGCGAAAAGTGGTTTTTCAACACTATCACAAGTGCAAAAAGTGTTTTTTCCACACTAATACAAGTGCAAAAGTGGTTTCCTGCACCAACACAAGTGCGGAAAGTGGTTTTTCAACACTAACACAAGTGCGAAAAGTGGTTTTTCAACACTAACACAAGTGCGAAAAGTGGTTTCCTGCACCAACACAAGTGCGAAAAGTGGTTTTTCAACACTAACATAAGTGCGAAAAGTGGTTTTTCCACACTAATACAAGTGCAAAAGTGGTTTCCTGCACCAACACAAGTGCGAAAAGTGGTTTTTCAACACTATCCCAAGTGCAAAAAGTGGTTTCCTTCACTAACACAAGTGCGAAAAGTGGTTTTTCAATACAAACACAAGTGCGAAAAGTGGTTTTTCAACACTATCACAAGTGCAAAAAGTGTTTTTTCCACACTAATACAAGTGCAAAAGTGGTTTCCTGCACCAACACAAGTGCGAAAAGTGGTTTTTCAACACTAACACAAGTGCGAAAAGTGCTTTTTCAACACTAACACAAGTGCGAAAAGTGGTTTTTCCACACTAATACAAGTGCAAAAGTGGTTTCCTGCACCAACACAAGTGCGAAAAGTGGTTTTTCAACACTATCACAAGTGCAAAAAGTGTTTTTGCCACACTAATGCAAGTGCAAAAGTGGTTTCCTGCACCAACACAAGTGCGAAGAGTGGTTTTTCAACACTAACACAAGTGCGAAAAGTGGTTTTTCAACACTATCACAAGTGCAAAAAGTGTTTTTTCCACACTAATACAAGTGCAAAAGTGGTTTCCTGCACCAACACAAGTGCGAAAAGTGGTTTTTCAACACTAACACAAGTGCGAAAAGTGGTTTTTCAACACTAACACAAGTGCGAAAAGTGTTTTTTCCACACTAATACAAGTGCAAAAGTGGTTTCCTGCACCAACACAAGTGCGAAAAGTGGTTTTTCAACACTAACACAAGTGCGAAAAGTGCTTTTTCAACACTAACACAAGTGCGAAAAGTGGTTTTTCCACACTAATACAAGTGCAAAAGTGGTTTCCTGCACCAACACAAGTGCGAAAAGTGGTTTTTCAACACTAACACAAGTGCGAAAAGTGCTTTTTCAACACTAACACAAGTGCGAAAAGTGGTTTTTCCACACTAATACAAGTGCAAAAGTGGTTTCCTGCACCAACACAAGTGCGAAAAGTGGTTTTTCAACACTATCACAAGTGCAAAAAGTGTTTTTTCCACACTAATGCAAGTGCAAAAGTGGTTTCCTGCACCAACACAAGTGCGAAGAGTGGTTTTTCAACACTAACACAAGTGCGAAAAGTGGTTTTTCAACACTATCACAAGTGCAAAAAGTGTTTTTTCCACACTAATACAAGTGCAAAAGTGGTTTCCTGCACCAACACAAGTGCGAAAAGTGGTTTTTCAACACTAACACAAGTGCGAAAAGTGGTTTTTCAACACTAACACAAGTGCGAAAAGTGGTTTTTCCACACTAATACAAGTGCAAAAGTGGTTTCCTGCACCAACACAAGTGCGAAAAGTGGTTTTTCAACACTAACACAGGTGCGAAAAGTGGTTTTTCAACACTAACACAAGTGCGAAAAGTGGTTTTTCCACACTAATACAAGTGCAAAAGTGGTTTCCTGCACCAACACAAGTGCGAAAAGTGGTTTTTCAACGCTAACACAAGTGCGAAAAGTGGTTTTTCAACACTATCACAAGTGCGAAAAGTGGGGTTTCAACACTAACACAAGTGCGAAAAGTGGTTTCCTTCACTAACACAAGTGCGAAAAGTGGTTTCCTGCACCAACACAAGTGCGAAAAATGGTTTTTCAACACTAACACAAGTGTGAAAAGTGGTTTTTCCACACTAATACAAGTGCAAAAGTGGTTTCCTGCACCAACACAAGTGTGAAAAGTGGTTTTCAACACTAACACAAGTGCGAAAAGTGGTTTTTCAACACTATCACAAGTGCAAAAAGTGTTTTTTCCACACTAATACAAGTGCAAAAGTGGTTTCCTGCACCAACACAAGTGCGGAAAGTGGTTTTTCAACACTAACACAAGTGCGGAAAGTGGTTTTTCAACACTAACACAAGTGCGAAAAGTGGTTTTCAACACTAATACAAGTGCGAAAAGTGGTTTCCTGCACCAACACAAGTGCGAAAAGTGGTTTTTCAACACTATCACAAGTGCAAAAAGTGGTTTCCTTCACTGACACAAGTGCGAAAAGTGGTTTTTCAACACTAACACAAGTGCGAAAAGTGGTTTATCAACACTATCACAGGTGCAAAAAGTGGTTTTTCACACTAATACAAGTGCAAAAGTGGTTTCCTGCACCAACACAAGTGCAAAATGTGGTTTTTCAAACACTAACACAAGTGCGAAAAGTGGTTTTTCAACACTAACACAAGTGCAAAAAGTGTTTTTACAACACTATCACAAGTGCAAAAGTGTTTTTTCCACACTAATACAAGTGCAAAAGTGGTTTTTCAACACTAACACAAGTGCGAAAAGTGGTTTTTCAACACTAACACAAGTGCGAAAAGTGGTTTTTCAACACTATCACAAGTGCAAAAAGTGGTTTTTTCCACACTAATACAAGTGCAAAAGTGGTTTCCTGCACCAACACAGGTGCGAAAAGTGGTTTTTCAACACTAACACAAGTGCAAAAAGTGGTTTTTCAACACTATCACAAGTGCAAAAAGTGTTTTTTCCACACTAATACAAGTGCAAAAGTGGTTTCCTGCACCAACACAAGTGCGGAAAGTGGTTTTTCAACACTAACACAAGTGCGAAAAGTGGTTTTTCACACTAACACAAGTGCGAAAAGTGGTTTCCTGCACCAACACAAGTGCGAAAAGTGGTTTTTCAACATTAACATAAGTGCGAAAAGTGGTTTTTCCACACTAATACAAGTGCAAAAGTGTTTCCTGCACCAACACAAGTGCGAAAAGTGGTTTTTCAACACTATCCCAAGTGCAAAAAGTGGTTTCCTTCACTAACACAAGTGCGAAAAGTGGTTTTTCAACACAAACACAAGTGCGAAAAGTGGTTTTTCAACACTATCACAAGTGCAAAAAGTGTTTTTTCCACACTATACAAGTGCAAAAGTGGTTTCCTGCACCAACACAAGTGCGAAAAGTGGTTTTTCAACACTAACACAAGTGCGAAAAGTGGTTTTTCAACACTATCACAAGTGCAAAAAGTGTTTTTTCCCACACTAATACAAGTGCAAAAGTGGTTTCCTGCACCAACACAAGTGCGAAAAGTGGTTTTTCAACACAAACACAAGTGCAAAAAGTGGTTTTTCAACACTATCACAAGTGCAAAAAGTGTTTTTTCCACACTAATACAAGTGCAAAAGTGGTTTCCTGCACCAACACAAGTGCGAAAAGTGGTTTTTCAACATTAACACAAGTGCGAAAAGTGGTTTTTCAACACTAACACAAGTGTGAAAAGTGGTTTTTCAACACTAACACAAGTGCAAAAGTGGTTTCCTGCACCAACACAAGTGCGAAAAGTGGTTTTTCAACACTAACACAAGTGCGAAAAGTGGTTTTTCAACACTATCACATGTGCAAAAAGTGTTTTTTCCACAACTAATACAAGTGCAAAAGTGGTTTCCTGCACCAACACAAGTGCGAAAAGTGGTTTTTCAACACTATCACAAGTGCAAAAAAGTGGTTTCCTTCACTAACACAAGTGCGAAAAGTGGTTTTTCAACACTAACACAAGTGCGAAAAGTGGTTTTCAACACTATCACAGGTGCAAAAAGTGGTTTTTCCACACTAATACAAGTGCAAAAGTGGTTTTTCCACACTAATACAAGTGCAAAAGTGGTTTCCTGCACCAACACAAGTGCGAAAAGTGGTTTTTCAACGCTAACACAAGTGCGAAAGTGGTTTTTCAACCACTTCACAAGTGCGAAAAGTGGGGTTTCAACACTAACACAAGTGCGAAAAGTGGTTTCCTTCACGAACACAAGTGCGAAAAGTGGTTTCCTGCACCAACACAAGTGCGAAAAATGTTTTTCCAACACTAACACAAGTGCGAAAAGTGGTTTTTCCACACTAATACAAGTGCAAAAGTGGTTTCCTGCACCAACACAAGTGTGAAAAGTGGTTTTCAACACTAACACAAGTGCGAAAAGTGGTTTTTCAACACTATCACAAGTGCAAAAAGTGTTTTTTCCACACTAATACAAGTGCAAAAGTGGTTCCTGCACCAACACAAGTGCGGAAAGTGGTTTTTCAACACTAACACAAGTGCGGAAAGTGGTTTTTCAACACTAACACAAGTGCGAAAAGTGGTTTTTCAACACTAACACAAGTGCGAAAAGTGGTTTCCCTGCACCAACACAAGTGCGAAAAGTGGTTTTTCAACACTAACACAAGTGCGAAAAGTGGTTTTTCCACACTAATACAAGTGCAAAAGTGGTTTCCTGCACCAAACACAAGTGCGAAAAGTGGTTTTTCAACACTATCACAAGTGCAAAAAGTGGTTTCCTTCACTACACACAGTGCGAAAAGTGGTTTTTCAACACTAACACAAGTGCGAAATGTGGTTTATCAACACTATCACAGGTGCAAAAAGATGGTTTTTCCACACTAATACAAGTGCAAAAGTGGTTTCCTGCACCAACACAAGTGCAAAATGTGGTTTTTCAACACTAACACAAGTGCGAAAAGTGGTTTTTCAACACTAACACAAGTGCAAAAAGTGTTTTTACAACACTATCACAAGTGCAAAAAGTGTTTTTTCCCACACTAATACAAGTGCAAAAGTGGTTTTTCAACACTAACACAAGTGCGAAAAGTGGTTTTCAACACTAACACAAGTGAGAAAAGTGGTTTTTCAACACTATCACAAGTGCAAAAAGTGGTTTTTACCACACTAATACAAGTGCAAAAGTGGTTTCCTGCACCAACACAAGTGCGGAAAGTGGTTTTTCAACACTAACACAAGTGCGAAAAGTGGTTTTTCAACACTAACACAAGTGCGAAAAGTGGTTTCCTGCACCAACACAAGTGCGAAAAGTGGTTTTTCAACACTAACATAAGTGCGAAAAGTGGTTTTTCCACACTAATACAAGTGCAAAAGTGGTTTCCTGCACCAACACAAGTGCGAAAAGTGGTTTTTCAACACTATCCCAAGTGCAAAAAGTGGTTTCCTTCACTACACAAGTGCGAAAAGTGGTTTTTCAACACTAACACAAGTGCGAAAAGTGGTTTTTCAACACTATCACAGGTGCAAAAAGTGGTTTTTCCACACTAATACAAGTGCAAAAGTGGTTTCCTGCACCAACACAAGTGCGAAAAGTGGTTTTTCAACACTAACACAAGTGCGAAAAGTGGTTTTTCAACACTAACACAAGTGCGAAAAGTGGTTTTTCCACACTAAATACAAGTGCAAAAGTGGTTTCCTGCACCAACACAAGTGCGAAAAGTGGTTTTCAACACTATCACAGTGCAAAAAAGTGTTTTTTCCACACTAATGCAAGTGCAAAAGTGGTTTCCTGCACCAACACAAGTGCGAAGAGTGGTTTTTCAACACTAACACAAGTGCGAAAAGTGGTTTTTCAACACTATCACAAGTGCAAAAAGTGTTTTTTCCACACTAATACAAGTGCAAAAGTGGTTTCCTGCACCAACACAAGTGCGAAAAGTGGTTTTTCAACACTAACACAAGTGCGAAAAGTGGTTTTTCAACACTAACACAAGTGCGAAAAGTGTTTTTTCCACACTAATACAAGTGCAAAAGTGGTTTCCTGCACCAACACAAGTGCGAAAAGTGGTTTTTCAACACTAACACAGGTGCAGAAAAGTGGTTTTTCAACACTAACACAAGTGCGAAAAGTGGTTTTCCACACTAATACAAGTGCAAAAGTGGTTTCCTGCACCAACACAAGTGCGAAAAGTGGTTTTTCAACGCTAACACAAGTGCGAAAAGTGGTTTTTCAACACTATCACAAGTGCGAAAAGTGGGGTTCAACACTAACACAAGTGCGAAAAGTGGTTTCCTTCACTAACACAAGTGCGAAAAGTGGTTTCCTGCACCAACACAAGTGCGAAAAATGGTTTTTCAACACTAACACAAGTGCGAAAAGTGGTTTTTCCACACTAATACAAGTGCAAAAGTGTTTCCTGCACCAACAGAAGTGTGAAAAGTGGTTTTTCACACTAACACAAGTGCGAAAAGTGGTTTTCAACACTATCACAAGTGCAAAAAGTGTTTTTTCCACACTAATACAAGTGCAAAAGTGGTTTCCTGCACCAACACAAGTGCGGAAAGTGGTTTTTCAACACTAACACAAGTGCGGAAAGTGGTTTTTCAACACTAACACAAGTGCGAAAAGTGGTTTTTCAACACTAACACAAGTGCGAAAAGTGGTTTCCTGCACCAACACAAGTGCGAAAGTGGTTTTTCAACACTAACACAAGTGCGAAAAGTGGTTTTTTCCACACTAATACAAGTGCAAAAGTGGTTTCCTGCACCAACACAAGTGCGCAAAGTGGTTTTCAACACTATCACAAGTGCAAAAAGTGGTTTCCTTCACTAACACAAGTGCGAAAAGTGGTTTTTCAACACCAACACAAGTGCGAAAAGTGGTTTATCAACACTATCACAGGTGCAAAAAGTGGTTTTTTCCACACTAATACAAGTGCAAAAGTGGTTTCCTGCACCAACACAAGTGCGCAAAGTGGTTTTCAACACTATCACAAGTGCAAAAAGTGGTTTCCTTCACTAACACAAGTGCGAAAAGTGTTTTTCAACACCAACACAAGTGCGAAAAGGGGTTTATCAACACTATCACAGGTGCAAAAAGTGTTTTTCACACTAAATACAAGTGCAAAAGTGGTTTCCTGCACCAACACAAGTGCAAAATGTGGTTTTTCAACACTAAACACAAGTGCGAAAAGTGGTTTTTCAACACTAACACAAGTGCAAAAAGTGTTTTTACAACACTATCACAAGTGCAAAAAGTGTTTTTTCACACTAATACAAAGTGCAAAAGTGGTTTTTCAACACTAACACAAGTGCGAAAAGTGGTTTTTCAACACTAACACAAGTGCGAAAAGTGGTTTTTCAACACTATCACAAGTGCAAAAAGTGGTTTTTTCCCACACTAATACAAGTGCAAAAGTGGTTTCCTGCACCAACACAGGTGCGAAAAGTGGTTTTTCAACACTAACACAAGTGCGAAAAGTGGTTTTTTCAACACTATCACAAGTGCAAAAAGTGTTTTTTCCACACTAATACAAGTGCAAAAGTGGTTTCCTGCACCAACACAAGTGCGGAAAGTGTTTTTCAACACTAACACAAGTGCGAAAAGTGGTTTTTCAACACTAACACAAGTGCGAAAAGTGGTTTCCTGCACCAACACAAGTGCGAAAAGTGGTTTTTCAACACTAACATAAGTGCGAAAAGTGGTTTTTCCACACTAATACAAGTGCAAAAGTGGTTTCCTGCACCAACACAAGTGCGAAAAGTGGTTTTTCAACACTATCCCAAGTGCAAAAAGTGGTTTCCTTCACTAACACAAGTGCGAAAAGTGGTTTTTCAACACAAACACAAGTGCGAAAAGTGGTTTTTCAACACTATCACAAGTGCAAAAAGTGTTTTTTTCCACACTAATACAAGTGCAAAAGTGGTTTCCTGCACCAACACAAGTGCGAAAGTGGTTTTTCAACACTAACACAAGTGCGAAAAGTGCTTTTTCAACACTAACACAAGTGCGAAAAGTGGTTTTTTCCACACTAATACAAGTGCAAAAGTGGTTTCCTGCACCAACACAAGTGCGAAAAGTGGTTTTTCAACACTATCACAAGTGCAAAAAGTGTTTTTGCCACACTAATGCAAGTGCAAAAGTGGTTTCCTGCACCAACACAAGTGCGAAGAGTGGTTTTTCAACACTAACACAAGTGCGAAAAGTGGTTTTTCAACACTATCACTAGTGCAAAAAGTGTTTTTTCCACACTAATACAAGTGCAAAAGTGGTTTCCTGCACCAACACAAGTGCGAAAAGTGGTTTTTTCAACACTAACACAAGTGCGAAAAGTGGTTTTTCAACACTAACCACAAGTGCGAAAAGTGTTTTTTCCACACTAATACAAGTGCAAAAAGTGGTTTCCTGCACCAACACAAGTGCGAAAAGTGGTTTTTCAACACTAACACAAGTGCGAAAGTGCTTTTTCAACACTAACACAGTGCGAAAAGTGGTTTTTCCACACTAATACAAGTGCAAAAGTGTTTCCTGCACCAACACAAGTGCGAAAAGTGGTTTTTCAACACTAACACAAGTGCGAAAAGTGCTTTTTCAACACTAACACAAGTGCGAAAAGTGGTTTTTCCACACTAATACAAGTGCAAAGTGGTTTCCTGCACCAACACAAGTGCGAAAAGTGGTTTTTCACACTATCACAAGTGCAAAAAGTGTTTTTTCCACACTAATGCAAGTGCAAAAGTGTTTCCTGCACCAACACAAGTGCGAAGAAGTGGTTTTTCAACACTAACACAAGTGCGAAAAGTGGTTTTTCAACACTATCACAAGTGCAAAAAGTGTTTTTTTCCACACTAATACAAGTGCAAAAGTGGTTTCCTGCACCAACACAAGTGCGAAAAGTGGTTTTTTCAACACTAACACAAGTGCGAAAAGTGGTTTTTCAACACTAACACAAGTGCGAAAAGTGGTTTTTCCACACTAATACAAGTGCAAAAGTGGTTTCCTGCACCAACACAAGTGCGAAAAGTGGTTTTTCACACTAACACAGGTGCGAAAGTGGTTTTTCAACACTAACACAAGTGCGAAAAGTGGTTTTTCCACACTAATACAAGTGCAAAAGTGGTTTCCTGCACCACACAAGTGCGAAAAGTGGTTTTTCAACGCTAACACAAGTGCGAAAAGTGGTTTTTCAACACTATCACAAGTGCGAAAAGTGGGGTTTCAACACTAACACAAGTGCGAAAAGTGGTTCTTCACTAACACAAGTGCGAAAAGTGGTTTCCTGCACCAACACAAGTGCGAAAAATGGTTTTTCAACACTAACACAAGTGTGAAAAGTGGTTTTTCCACACTAATACAAGTGCAAAAGTGGTTTCCTGCACCAACACAAGTGTGAAAAGTGGTTTTTCAACACTAACACAAGTGCGAAAAGTGGTTTTTCAACACTATCACAAGTGCAAAAAGTGTTTTTTCCACACTAATACAAGTGCAAAAGTGGTTTCCTGCACCAACACAAGTGCGGAAAGTGGTTTTTCAACACTAACACAAGTGCGGAAAGTGGTTTTTCAAC
>NW_027618765.1:0-62081 GCF_964187855.1 Myxine glutinosa
GTGGAAAAAACACTTTTTGCACTTGTGATAGTGTTGAAAACCCACTTTTCGCACTCGTGTTAGTGTTGAAAAACCACTTTTCGCACCTGTGTTGGTGCAGGAAACCACTGTTGCACTTGCATTCGTGTGGAAAAACCACTTTTCGCACTTGTGATAGTGTTGAAAAACCACTTTTCGCACTTGTGTTAGTGTTGAAAAACCACTTTTCGCACTTGTGTTAGTGTTGAAAAACCACTGTTGGCACTTGTGTTGGTGCAGGAAACCACTTTTGCACTTGTATTAGTGTGGAAAAAACACTTTTTGCACTTGTGATAGTGTTGAAAAACCACTTTTCGCACTTGTGTTAGTGTTGAAAAACCACTTTTCGCATTTGTGTTGGTGCAGGAAACCACCTTTGCACTTGTATTCGTGTGGAAAAAACACTTTTTGCACTTGTGATAGTGTTGAAAAACCACTTTTCGCACTTGTGTTGGTGCAGGAAACCACTTTTGCACTTGTATTAGTGTGGAAAAACCACTTTTCGCACTTGTGTTAGTGTTGAAAAACCACTTTTCGCACTTGTGTTAGTGTTGAAAAACCACTTTTCGCACTTGTGTTGGTGCAGGAAACCACTTTTGCACTTGTATTAGTGTGGAAAAACCACTTTTCGCACTTGTGATGGTGTTGGAAAACCACTTTTCGCACTTGTGTTAGTGTTGAAAAACCACTTTTCGCACTTGTGTTAGTGTTGAAAAACCACTTTTCGCACTTGTGTTGGTGAAGGATACCACTTTTGCACTTGTATTAGTTTGGAAAAAACACTTTTTGCACTTGTGATAGTGTTGAAAAAACACTTTTTGCACTTGTGTTAGTGTTGAAAAACCACTTTTCGCACTTGTGTTAGTGTTGAAAAACCACTTTTCGCACTGGTGTTGGTGCAAGAAACCACTTTTGCACTTGTATTAGTTTGGAAAAACCACTTTTCGCACTTGTGATAGTGTTGAAAAACCACTTTTCGCACTTGTGTTAGTGTTGAAAAACCACTTTTCGCACTTGTGTTAGTGTTGAAAAACCACTTTTCGCACTTGTGTTAGTGTTGAAAAACCACTTTTCGCACTTGTGTTAGTGTTGAAAAACCACTTTTCGCACTTGTGTTGGTGCAGGAAACCACTTTTGCACTTGTATTAGTGTGGAAAAACACTTTTTGCACTTGTGATAGTGTTGAAAAACCACTTTTCGCACTTGTGATAGTGTTGAAAAACCACTTTTCGCACTTGTGTTAGTGTTGAAAAACCACTTTTCGCACTTGTGTTAGTGTTGAAAAACCACTTTGGCACTTGTGTTGGTGCAGGAAACCACTTTTGCACTTGTATTAGTGTGGAAAAAACATTTTTGGACTTGTGATAGTGTTGAAAAACCACTTTGGCACTTGTGTTGGTGCAGGAAACCACTTTTGCACTTGTATTAGTGTGGAAAAAACACTTTTTGGACTTGTGATAGTGTTGAAAAACCACTTTTCGCATTTGTGTTAGTGTTGAAAAACCACTTTTCGCACTTGTGTTGGTGCAGGAAACCACTTTTGCACTTGTATTAGTGTGGAAAAACCACTTTTCGCACTTGTGATATTGATGAAAAACCACTTTTCGGACTTGTGTTAGTGTTGAAAAACCACTGTTCACACTTGTGTTAGTGTTGAAAAACCACTTTTCACACTTGTGTTGGTGCAGGAAACCACTTTTGCACTTGTATTAGTGTGGAAAAACCACTTTTCGCACTTGTGTTAGTGTTGAAAATCCACTTTTCGCACTTGTGTTAGTGTTGAAAAACCACTTTTCGCACTTGTGTTGGTGCAGGAAACCACTTTTGCACTTGTATTAGTTTGGAAAAAACACTTTTTGCACTTGTGATAGTGTTGAAAAAACACTTTTTGCACTTGTGTTAGTGTTGAAAAACCACTTTTTGCACTTGTGATAGTGTTGAAAAACCACTTTTCGCACTTGTGTTAGTGTTGAAAAACCACTTTTCGCACTTGTGTTAGTGTTGAAAAACCACTTTTGACACTTGTGTTGGTGCAGGAAACCACTTTTGCACTTTGCACTTTTGCACATTAGTGTAGAAAAAACACTTTTTGCACTTGTGATAGTGTTGAAAAACCACTTTTCGCACTTGTGTTAGTGTTGAAAAACCACTTTTCGCACTTGTGTTGGTGCAGGAAACCACTTTTGCACTTGTATTAGTGTGGAAAAAACACTTTTTGCACTTGTGATAGTGTTGAAAAACCACTTTTCGCACTTGTGTTAGTGAAGGAAACCACTTTTCGCACTTCTGTTAGTGTTGAAAAACCACTTTCGCACTTGTGTTGGTGCAGGAAACCACTTTTGCACTTGTATTAGTGTGGAAAAACCACTTTTCGCACTTGCGATAGTGTTGAAAAACCACTTTTCGCACTTGTGTTAGTGTTGAAAACCCACTTTTCGCACTCGTGTTAGTGTTGAAAAACCACTTTTCGCACCTGTGTTGGTGCAGGAAACCACTGTTGCACTTGCATTCGTGTGGAAAAACCACTTTTCGCACTTGTGATAGTGTTGAAAAACCACTTTTCGCACTTGTGTTAGTGTTGAAAAACCACTTTTCGCACTTGTGTTAGTGTTGAAAAACCACTGTTGGCACTTGTGTTGGTGCAGGAAACCACTTTTGCACTTGTATTAGTGTGGAAAAAACACTTTTTGCACTTGTGATAGTGTTGAAAAACCACTTTTCGCACTTGTGTTAGTGTTGAAAAACCACTTTTCGCATTTGTGTTGGTGCAGGAAACCACCTTTGCACTTGTATTCGTGTGGAAAAAACACTTTTTGCACTTGTGATAGTGTTGAAAAACCACTTTTCGCACTTGTGTTGGTGCAGGAAACCACTTTTGCACTTGTATTAGTGTGGAAAAACCACTTTTCGCACTTGTGTTAGTGTTGAAAAACCACTTTTCGCACTTGTGTTAGTGTTGAAAAACCACTTTTCGCACTTGTGTTGGTGCAGGAAACCACTTTTGCACTTGTATTAGTGTGGAAAAACCACTTTTCGCACTTGTGATGGTGTTGGAAAACCACTTTTCGCACTTGTGTTAGTGTTGAAAAACCACTTTTCGCACTTGTGTTAGTGTTGAAAAACCACTTTTCGCACTTGTGTTGGTGCAGGATACCACTTTTGCACTTGTATTAGTGTGGAAAAACACTTTTTGCACTTGTGATAGTGTTGAAAAACCACTTTTCGCACTTGTGATAGTGTTGAAAAACCACTTTTCGCACTTGTGTTAGTGTTGAAAAACCACTTTTCGCACTTGTGTTAGTGTTGAAAAACCACTTTTCGCACTTGTGTTAGTGTTGAAAAACCACTTTTCGCACTTGTGTTAGTGTTGAAAAACCACTTTTCGCACTTGTGTTGGTGCAGGAAACCACTTTTGCACTTGTATTAGTGTGGCAAAAACACTTTTTGCACTTGTGATAGTGTTGAAAAACCACTTTTCGCACTTGTGTTAGTGTTGAAAAACCACTTTTCACACTTGTGTTGGTGCAGGAAACCACTTTTGCACTTGTATTAGTGTGGAAAAAACACTTTTTGCACTTGTGATAGTGTTGAAAACCCACTTTTCGCACTCGTGTTAGTGTTGAAAAACCACTTTTCGCACCTGTGTTGGTGCAGGAAACCACTGTTGCACTTGCATTCGTGTGGAAAAACCACTTTTCGCACTTGTGATAGTGTTGAAAAACCACTTTTCGCACTTGTGTTAGTGTTGAAAAACCACTTTTCGCACTTGTGTTAGTGTTGAAAAACCACTGTTGGCACTTGTGTTGGTGCAGGAAACCACTTTTGCACTTGTATTAGTGTGGAAAAAACACTTTTTGCACTTGTGATAGTGTTGAAAAACCACTTTTCGCACTTGTGTTAGTGTTGAAAAACCACTTTTCGCATTTGTGTTGGTGCAGGAAACCACCTTTGCACTTGTATTCGTGTGGAAAAAACACTTTTTGCACTTGTGATAGTGTTGAAAAACCACTTTTCGCACTTGTGTTGGTGCAGGAAACCACTTTTGCACTTGTATTAGTGTGGAAAAACCACTTTTCGCACTTGTGTTAGTGTTGAAAAACCACTTTTCGCACTTGTGTTAGTGTTGAAAAACCACTTTTCGCACTTGTGTTGGTGCAGGAAACCACTTTTGCACTTGTATTAGTGTGGAAAAACCACTTTTCGCACTTGTGATGGTGTTGGAAAACCACTTTTCGCACTTGTGTTAGTGTTGAAAAACCACTTTTCGCACTTGTGTTAGTGTTGAAAAACCACTTTTCGCACTTGTGTTGGTGAAGGATACCACTTTTGCACTTGTATTAGTTTGGAAAAAACACTTTTTGCACTTGTGATAGTGTTGAAAAAACACTTTTTGCACTTGTGTTAGTGTTGAAAAACCACTTTTCGCACTTGTGTTAGTGTTGAAAAACCACTTTTCGCACTGGTGTTGGTGCAAGAAACCACTTTTGCACTTGTATTAGTTTGGAAAAACCACTTTTCGCACTTGTGATAGTGTTGAAAAACCACTTTTCGCACTTGTGTTAGTGTTGAAAAACCACTTTTCGCACTTGTGTTAGTGTTGAAAAACCACTTTTCGCACTTGTGTTAGTGTTGAAAAACCACTTTTCGCACTTGTGTTAGTGTTGAAAAACCACTTTTCGCACTTGTGTTGGTGCAGGAAACCACTTTTGCACTTGTATTAGTGTGGAAAAACACTTTTTGCACTTGTGATAGTGTTGAAAAACCACTTTTCGCACTTGTGATAGTGTTGAAAAACCACTTTTCGCACTTGTGTTAGTGTTGAAAAACCACTTTTCGCACTTGTGTTAGTGTTGAAAAACCACTTTGGCACTTGTGTTGGTGCAGGAAACCACTTTTGCACTTGTATTAGTGTGGAAAAAACATTTTTGGACTTGTGATAGTGTTGAAAAACCACTTTGGCACTTGTGTTGGTGCAGGAAACCACTTTTGCACTTGTATTAGTGTGGAAAAAACACTTTTTGGACTTGTGATAGTGTTGAAAAACCACTTTTCGCATTTGTGTTAGTGTTGAAAAACCACTTTTCGCACTTGTGTTGGTGCAGGAAACCACTTTTGCACTTGTATTAGTGTGGAAAAACCACTTTTCGCACTTGTGATATTGATGAAAAACCACTTTTCGGACTTGTGTTAGTGTTGAAAAACCACTGTTCACACTTGTGTTAGTGTTGAAAAACCACTTTTCACACTTGTGTTGGTGCAGGAAACCACTTTTGCACTTGTATTAGTGTGGAAAAACCACTTTTCGCACTTGTGTTAGTGTTGAAAATCCACTTTTCGCACTTGTGTTAGTGTTGAAAAACCACTTTTCGCACTTGTGTTGGTGCAGGAAACCACTTTTGCACTTGTATTAGTTTGGAAAAAACACTTTTTGCACTTGTGATAGTGTTGAAAAAACACTTTTTGCACTTGTGTTAGTGTTGAAAAACCACTTTTTGCACTTGTGATAGTGTTGAAAAACCACTTTTCGCACTTGTGTTAGTGTTGAAAAACCACTTTTCGCACTTGTGTTAGTGTTGAAAAACCACTTTTGACACTTGTGTTGGTGCAGGAAACCACTTTTGCACTTTGCACTTTTGCACATTAGTGTAGAAAAAACACTTTTTGCACTTGTGATAGTGTTGAAAAACCACTTTTCGCACTTGTGTTAGTGTTGAAAAACCACTTTTCGCACTTGTGTTGGTGCAGGAAACCACTTTTGCACTTGTATTAGTGTGGAAAAAACACTTTTGCACTTGTGATAGTGTTGAAAAACCACTTTTCGCACTTGTGTTAGTGAAGGAAACCACTTTTCGCACTTCTGTTAGTGTTGAAAAACCACTTTCGCACTTGTGTTGGTGCAGGAAACCACTTTTGCACTTGTATTAGTGTGGAAAAACCACTTTTCGCACTTGCGATAGTGTTGAAAAACCACTTTTCGCACTTGTGTTAGTGTTGAAAACCCACTTTTCGCACTCGTGTTAGTGTTGAAAAACCACTTTTCGCACCTGTGTTGGTGCAGGAAACCACTGTTGCACTTGCATTCGTGTGGAAAAACCACTTTTCGCACTTGTGATAGTGTTGAAAAACCACTTTTCGCACTTGTGTTAGTGTTGAAAAACCACTTTTCGCACTTGTGTTAGTGTTGAAAAACCACTGTTGGCACTTGTGTTGGTGCAGGAAACCACTTTGCACTTGTATTAGTGTGGAAAAAACACTTTTTGCACTTGTGATAGTGTTGAAAAACCACTTTTCGCACTTGTGTTAGTGTTGAAAAACCACTTTTCGCATTTGTGTTGGTGCAGGAAACCACCTTTGCACTTGTATTCGTGTGGAAAAAACACTTTTTGCACTTGTGATAGTGTTGAAAAACCACTTTTCGCACTTGTGTTGGTGCAGGAAACCACTTTTGCACTTGTATTAGTGTGGAAAAACCACTTTTCGCACTTGTGTTAGTGTTGAAAAACCACTTTTCGCACTTGTGTTAGTGTTGAAAAACCACTTTTCGCACTTGTGTTGGTGCAGGAAACCACTTTTGCACTTGTATTAGTGTGGAAAAACCACTTTTCGCACTTGTGATGGTGTTGGAAAACCACTTTTCGCACTTGTGTTAGTGTTGAAAAACCACTTTTCGCACTTGTGTTAGTGTTGAAAACCACTTTTCGCACTTGTGTTGGTGAAGGATACCACTTTTGCACTTGTATTAGTTTGGAAAAAAACACTTTTTGCACTTGTGATAGTGTTGAAAAAACACTTTTTGCACTTGTGTTAGTGTTGAAAAACCACTTTTCGCACTTGTGTTAGTGTTGAAAAACCACTTTTCGCACTGGTGTTGGTGCAAGAAACCACTTTTGCACTTGTATTAGTTGGAAAAACCACTTTTCGCACTTGTGATAGTGTTGAAAAACCACTTTTCGCACTTGTGTTAGTGTTGAAAAACCACTTTTCGCACTTGTGTTAGTGTTGAAAAACCACTTTTCGCACTTGTGTTAGTGTTGAAAAACCACTTTTCGCACTTGTGTTAGTGTTGAAAAACCACTTTTCGCACTTGTGTTGGTGCAGGAAACCACTTTTGCACTTGTATTAGTGTGGAAAAACACTTTTTGCACTTGTGATAGTGTTGAAAAACCACTTTTCGCACTTGTGATAGTGTTGAAAAACCACTTTTCGCACTTGTGTTAGTGTTGAAAAACCACTTTTCGCACTTGTGTTAGTGTTGAAAAACCACTTTGGCACTTGTGTTGGTGCAGGAAACCACTTTTGCACTTGTATTAGTGTGGAAAAAACATTTTTGGACTTGTGATAGTGTTGAAAAACCACTTTGGCACTTGTGTTGGTGCAGGAAACCACTTTTGCACTTGTATTAGTGTGGAAAAAACACTTTTTGGACTTGTGATAGTGTTGAAAAACCACTTTTCGCATTTGTGTTAGTGTTGAAAAACCACTTTTCGCACTTGTGTTGGTGCAGGAAACCACTTTTGCACTTGTATTAGTGTGGAAAAACCACTTTTCGCACTTGTGATATTGATGAAAAACCACTTTTCGGACTTGTGTTAGTGTTGAAAAACCACTGTTCACACTTGTGTTAGTGTTGAAAAACCACTTTTCACACTTGTGTTGGTGCAGGAAACCACTTTTGCACTTGTATTAGTGTGGAAAAACCACTTTTCGCACTTGTGTTAGTGTTGAAAATCCACTTTTCGCACTTGTGTTAGTGTTGAAAAACCACTTTTCGCACTTGTGTTGGTGCAGGAAACCACTTTTGCACTTGTATTAGTTTGGAAAAAACACTTTTTGCACTTGTGATAGTGTTGAAAAAACACTTTTTGCACTTGTGTTAGTGTTGAAAAACCACTTTTTGCACTTGTGATAGTGTTGAAAAACCACTTTTCGCACTTGTGTTAGTGTTGAAAAACCACTTTTCGCACTTGTGTTAGTGTTGAAAAACCACTTTTGACACTTGTGTTGGTGCAGGAAACCACTTTTGCACTTTGCACTTTTGCACATTAGTGTAGAAAAAACACTTTTTGCACTTGTGATAGTGTTGAAAAACCACTTTTCGCACTTGTGTTAGTGTTGAAAAACCACTTTTCGCACTTGTGTTGGTGCAGGAAACCACTTTTGCACTTGTATTAGTGTGGAAAAAACACTTTTTGCACTTGTGATAGTGTTGAAAAACCACTTTTCGCACTTGTGTTAGTGAAGGAAACCACTTTTCGCACTTCTGTTAGTGTTGAAAAACCACTTTCGCACTTGTGTTGGTGCAGGAAACCACTTTTGCACTTGTATTAGTGTGGAAAAACCACTTTTCGCACTTGCGATAGTGTTGAAAAACCACTTTTCGCACTTGTGTTAGTGTTGAAAAACCACTTTTCGCACTTGTGTTAGTGTTGAAAAAACACTTTTGGCACTTGTGTTGGTGCAGGAAACCACTTTTGCACTTGTATTAGTGTGGAAAAAACACTTTTTGCACTTGTGATAGTGTTGAAAAACCACTTTTCGCACTTGTGTTAGTGTTGAAAAACCACTTTTCGCACTTGTGTTGGTGCAGGAAACCACTTTTGCACTTGTATTAGTGTGGAAAAAACACTTTTTGCACTTGTGATAGTGTTGAAAAAACACTTTTTGCACTTGTGTTAGTGTTGAAAAACCACTTTTCGCACTTGTGTTGGTGCAGGAAATCACTTTTGCACTTGTATTAGTGTGGAAAAACCACTTTTCGCACTTGTGTTGGTGCAGGAAACCACTTTTGCACTTGTATTAGTGTGGAAAAACTACATTTCGCACTTGTGTTAGTGTTGAAAAACCACTTTTCGCACTTGTGTTGGTGCAGGAAACCACTTTTGCACTTGTATTAGTGTGGAAAAAACACTTTTTGTACTTGTTATAGTGTTGAAAAAACACTTTTTGCACTTGTGTTAGTGTTGAAAAACCACTTTTCGCACTTGTGTTGGTGCAGGAAACCACTTTTGCGCTTGTATTAGTGTGGAAAAACTACTTTTCGCACTTGTGTTAGTGTTGAAAAACCACTTTTCGCACTTGTGTTAGTGTTGAAAAACCACTTTTCGCACTTGTGTTGGTGCAGGAAACCACTTTTGCACTTGTATTAGTGTGGAAAAAACACTTTTTGCACTTGTGTTAGTGTTGAAAAACCACTTTTCGCACTTGTGTTGGTGCAGGAAACCACTTTTGCACTTGTATTAGTGTGGAAAAAACACTTTTTGCACTTGTGATAGTGTTGAAAAACCACTTTTCGCACTTGTGTTATGTTGAAAAACCACTTTTCGCACTTGTGTTGGTGCAGGAAACCACTTTTGCACTTGTATTAGTGTGGAAAAACCACTTTTCGCACTTGTGATGGTGTTGAAAAACCACTTTTCGCTCTTGTGTTAGTGTTGAAAAACCACTTTTCGCACTTGTGTTAGTGTTGACAAACCACTTTTCACACTTATGTTGGTGCAGGAAACCACCTTTGCACTTGTATTAGTGTGGAAAAAACACTTTTTGCACTTGTGATAGTGTTGAAAAACCACTTTTCGCACTTGTGATAGTGTTGAAAAACCACTTTTCGCACTTGTGTTAGTGTTGAAAAACCACTTTTCGCACTTGTGTTAGTGTTGAAAAACCAATTTGGCACTTGTGTTGGTGCAGGAAACCACTTTTGCACTTGTATTAGTGTGGAAAAACACTTTTTGGACTTGTGATAGTGTTGAAAAACCACTTTGGCACTTGTGTTGGTGCAGGAAACCACTTTTGCACTTGTATTAGTGTGGAAAAAACACTTTTTGGACTTGTGATAGTGTTGAAAAAACACTTTTTGCACTTGTGTTAGTGTTGAAAAACCACTTTTCGCACTTGTGTTGGTGCAGGAAACCACTTTTGCACTTGTATAAGTGTGGAAAAACTACTTTTCGCACTGGTGTTAGTGTTGAAAAACCACTTTTCGCACTTGTGGTGGTGCAGGAAACCACTTTTGCACTTGTATTAGTGTGGAAAAAACACTTTTCGCACTTGTGATAGTGTTGAAAAACCACTTTTCGCACTTGTGTTGGTGCAGGAAACCACTTTTGCACTTGTATTAGTTTGGAAAAAACACTTTTTGCACTTGTGTTAGTGTCGAAAAACCACTTTTCGCACTTGTGTTAGTGTTGAAAAACCACTTTTCGCACTTGTGTTGGTGCAGGAAACCACTTTTGCACTTGTATTAGTTTGGAAAAAACACTTTTTCCACTTGTGTTAATGTTGAAAAACCACTTTTCGCACTTGTGTTGGTGCAGGAAACCACTTTTGCACTTGTATTAGTGTGGAAAAACCACTTTTCGCACTTGTGTTAGTGTTGAAAAACGACTTTTCGCAATTCTGTTAGTGTTGAAAAACCACTTTTCGCACTTGTGTTGGTGCAGGAAACCACTTTTGCACTTGTATAAGTGTGGAAAAACTACTTTTCGCACTGGTGTTAGTGTTGAAAAACCACTTTTCGCACTTGTGTTAGTGTTGAAAAACCACATTTCGCACTTGTGTTGATGCAGGAAACCACTTTTGCACTTGTATTAGTGTGGAAAAACCACTTTTCGCACTTGTGATAGTGTTCAAAAACCACTTTTCGCACTTGTGTTAGTGTTGAAAAACCACTTTTCGCACTTGTGTTAGTGTTGAAAAACCACTTTTCGCACTTGTATTGGTACATGAAACCACTTTTGCACTTGTATTAGTGTGGAAAAAACACTTTTTGCACTTGCAATAGTGTTGAAAAACCACTTTTCGCACTTGTGTTAGTGAAGGAAACCACTTTTCGCACGTGTGTTATTGTTGAAAACCCACTTTTCGCACTTGTGTTAGTGTTGAAAAACCACTTTTCGCACTTCTGTTAGTGTTGAAAAACCACTTTCGCACTTGTGTTGGTGCAGGAAACCACTTTTGCACTTGTATTAGTATGGAAAAACCACTTTTCGCACTTGTGATAGTGTTGAAAAACCACTTTTCGCACTTGTGTTAGTGTTGAAAAACCACTTTTCGCACTTGTGTTAGTGTTGAAAAACCACTTTTGGCACTTGTGTTGGTGCCGGAAACCACTTTTGCACTTTGCACTTTTGCACATTAGTGTGGAAAAAACACTTTTTGCACTTGTGATAGTGTTGAAAAAACACTTCTTGCACTTGTGTTAGTGTTGAAAAACCACTTTTCGCACTTGTGTTGGTGCAGGAAACCACTTTTGCACTTGTATTAGTGTGGAAAACTACTTTTCGCACATGTGTTAGTGTTGAAAAACCACTTTTCGCACTTGTGTTAGTGTTGAAAAACCACTTTTCGCACTTGTGTTGGTGCAGGAAACCACTTTTGCACTTGTATTAGTGTGGAAAACCACTTTTCGCACTTGTGATAGTGTTGAAAAACCACTTTTCGCACTTGTGTTAGTGTTGAAAAACCACTTTTCGCACTTGTGTTAGTGTTGAAAAACCACTTTTCGCACTTGTGTTGGTGCAGGAAACCACTTTTGCACTTGTATTAGTGTGGCAAAAACACTTTTTGCACTTGTGATAGTGTTGAAAAACCACTTTTCGCACTTGTGTTAGTGTTGAAAAACCACTTTTCACACTTGTGTTGGTGCAGGAAACCACTTTTGCACTTGTATTAGTGTGGAAAAAACACTTTTTGCACTTGTGATAGTGTTGAAAAACCACTTTTCGCACTTGTGTTAGTAAAGGAAACCACTTTTCGCACGTGTGTTAGTGTTGAAAACCCACTTTTCGCACTCGTGTTAGTGTTGAAAAACCACTTTTCGCACCTGTGTTGGTGCAGGAAACCACTGTTGCACTTGCATTCGTGTGGAAAAACCACTTTTCGCACTTGTGATAGTGTTGAAAAACCACTTTTCGCACTTGTGTTAGTGTTGAAAAACCACTTTTCGCACTTGTGTTAGTGTTGAAAAACCACTGTTGGCACTTGTGTTGGTGCAGGAAACCACTTTTGCACTTGTATTAGTGTGGAAAAAACACTTTATGCACTTGTGATAGTGTTGAAAAACCACTTTTCGCACTTGTGTTAGTGTTGAAAAACCACTTTTCGCATTTGTGTTGGTGCAGGAAACCACCTTTGCACTTGTATTCGTGTGGAAAAAACACTTTTTGCACTTGTGATAGTGTTGAAAAACCACTTTTCGCACTTGTGTTGGTGCAGGAAACCACTTTTGCACTTGTATTAGTGTGGAAAAACCACTTTTCGCACTTGTGTTAGTGTTGAAAAACCACTTTTCGCACTTGTGTTAGTGTTGAAAAACCACTTTTCGCACTTGTGTTGGTGCAGGAAACCACTTTTGCACTTGTATTAGTGTGGAAAAACCACTTTTCGCACTTGTGATGGTGTTGGAAAACCACTTTTCGCACTTGTGTTAGTGTTGAAAAACCACTTTTCGCACTTGTGTTAGTGTTGAAAAACCACTTTTCGCACTTGTGTTGGTGAAGGATACCACTTTTGCACTTGTATTAGTTTGGAAAAAACACTTTTTGCACTTGTGATAGTGTTGAAAAAACACTTTTTGCACTTGTGTTAGTGTTGAAAAACCACTTTTCGCACTTGTGTTAGTGTTGAAAAACCACTTTTCGCACTGGTGTTGGTGCAAGAAACCACTTTTGCACTTGTATTAGTTTGGAAAAACCACTTTTCGCACTTGTGTTAGTGTTGAAAAACCACTTTTCGCACTTGTGTTAGTGTTGAAAAACCACTTTCACACTTGTGTTGGTGCAGGAAACCACTTTTGCACTTGTATTAGTGTGGAAAAACCACTTTTCGCACTTGTGTTAGTGTTGAAAAACCACTTTTCGCACTTGTGTTAGTGTTGAAAAACCACTTTTCGCACTTGTGTTGGTGCAGGAAACCACTTTTGCACTTGTATTAGTGTGGAAAAAACACTTTTTGCACTTGTGATAGTGTTGAAAAACCACTTTTCGCACTTGTGATAGTGTTGAAAAACCACTTTTCGCACTTGTGTTAGTGTTGAAAAACCACTTTTCGCACTTGTGTTAGTGTTGAAAAACCACTTTTCGCACTTGTGTTGGTGCAGGAAACCACTTTTGCACTTGTATTAGTGTGGAAAAAACACTTTTTGGACTTGTGATAGTGTTGAAAAACCACTTTGGCACTTGTGTTGGTGCAGGAAACCACTTTTGCACTTGTATTAGTGTGGAAAAAACACTTTTTGGACTTGTGATAGTGTTGAAAAAACACATTTTGCACTTGTGTTAGTGTTGAAAAACCACTTTTCGCACTTGTGTTGGTGCAGGAAACCACTTTTGCACTTGTATAAGTGTGGAAAAACTACTTCTCGCACTGGTGTTAGTGTTGAAAAACCACTTTTCGCACTTGTGTTAGTGTTGAAAAACCACTTTTCGCACTTGTGTTGGTGCAGGAAACCACTTTTGCACTTGTATTAGTGTGGAAAAAACACTTTTCGCACTTGTGATAGTGTTGAAAAACCACTTTTCGCACTTGTGTTAGTGTTGAAAAACCACTTTTCGCACTTGTGTTGGTGCAGGAAACCACTTTTGCACTTGTATTAGTTTGGAAAAAACACTTTTTGCACTTGTGTTAATGTTGAAAAACCACTTTTCGCACTTGTGTTGGTGCAGGAAACCACTTTTGCACTTGTGTTAGTGTTGAAAAACCACTTTTCGCACTTCTGTTAGTGTTGAAAAACCACTTTTCGCACTTGTGTTGGTGCAGGAAACCACTTTTGCACTTGTATTAGTGTGGAAAAAACACTTTTCGCACTTGTGTTAGTGTTGAAAAACCACTTTTCGCACTTGTGTTAGTGTTGAAAAACCACTTTTCGCACTTGTGTTGGTGCAGGAAACTACTTTTGCACTTGTATTAGTGTGGAAAACCCACTTTTCGCACTTGTGATAGTGTTGAAAAACCACTTTTCGCACTTGTGTTAGTGTTGAAAAACCACTTTTCGCACTTGTGTTAGTGTTGAAAACCCACTTTTCGCACTTGTGTTGGTGCAGGAAACCACTTTTGCACTTGTATTAGTGTGGAAAAAACACTTTTCGCACTTATGTTAGTGTTGAAAAACCACTTTTCGCACTTGTGTTAGTGTTGAAAAACCACTTTTCGCACTTGTGTTGGTGCAGGAAACCACTTTTGCACTTGTATTAGTGTGGAAAAAACACTTTTTGCACTTGTGATAGTGTTGAAAAACCACTTTTCGCACTTGTGTTAGTGTTGAAAAACCACTTTTCGCACTTGTGTTGGTGCAGGAAACCACTTTTGCACTTGTATTCGTGTGGAAAAAACACTTTTTGCACTTGTGATAGTGTTGAAAAAAGACTTTTTGCACTTGTGTTAGTGTTGAAAAACCACTTTTCGCACTTGTGTTGGTGCAGGAAACCACTTTTGCACTTG
This sequence comes from Myxine glutinosa, assembly GCF_964187855.1. Classification (NCBI taxonomy): domain Eukaryota; kingdom Metazoa; phylum Chordata; class Myxini; order Myxiniformes; family Myxinidae; genus Myxine; species Myxine glutinosa. Next base: position 14,455 of record NW_027618765.1, read on the forward strand.
TATTAGTGTGGAAAAACTACTTTTCGCACTTGTGTTAGTGTTGAAAAACCACTTTTCGCACTTGTGTTAGTGTTGAAAAACCACTTTTCGCACTTGTGTTGGTGCAGGAAACCACTTTTGCACTTGTATTAGTGTGGAAAAAACACTTTTTGCACTTGTGATAGTGTTGAAAAACCACTTTTCGCACTCGTGTTAGTGTTGAAAAACGACTTTTCGCACCTGTGTTGGTGCAGGAAACCACTTTTGCACTTGTATTAGTGTGGAAAAACCACTTTTCGCACTTGTGATAGTGTTGAAAAACCACTTTTCGCACTTGTGTTAGTGTTGAAAAACGACTTTTCGCACCTGTGTTGGTGCAGGAAACCACTTTTGCACTTGTATTAGTGTGGAAAAACCACTTTTCGCACTTGTGATAGTGTTGAAAAACCACTTTTCGCACTTGTGTTAGTGTTGAAAAACCACTTTTCGCACTTGTGTTAGTGTTGAAAAACCACTTTTCGCACTTGTATTGGTGCAGGAAACCACTTTTGCACTTGTATTAGTGTGGAAAAAACACTTTTTGCACTTGTGATAGTGTTGAAAAACCACTTTTCGCACTTCTGTTAGTGTTGAAAAACCACTTTCGCACTTGTGTTGGTGCAGGAAACCACTTTTGCACTTGTATTAGTGTGGAAAAACCACTTTTTGCACTTGTGATAGTGTTGAAAAACAACTTTTCGCACTTGTGTTAGTGTTGAAAAACCACTTTTCGCACTTGTGTTAGTGTTGAAAAACCACTTTTGGCACTTGTGTTGGTGCAGGAAACCACTTTTGCACTTTGCACTTTTGCACATTAGTGTTGAAAAAACACTTCTTGCACTTGTGTTAGCGTTGAAAAACCACTTTTCACACTTGTGTTGGTGCAGGAAACCACTTTTGCACTTGTATTAGTGTGGAAAAACTACTTTTCGCACTTGTGTTAGTGTTGAAAAACCACTTTTCGCACTTGTGTTAGTGTTGAAAAACCACTTTTCGCACTTGTGTTGGTGCAGGAAACCACTTTTGCACTTGTATTAGTGTGGAAAACCACTTTTCGCACTTGTGATAGTGTTGAAAAACCACTTTTCGCACTTGTGTTAGTGTTGAAAAAACCACTTTTCGCACTTGTGTTGGTGCAGGAAACCACTTTTGCACTTGTATTAGTGTGGCAAAAACACTTTTTGTACTTGTGATAGTGTTGAAAAACCACTTTTCGCACTTGTGTTGGTGCAGGAAACCACTTTTGCACTTGTATTAGTGTGGAAAACCACTTTTCGCACTTGTGATAGTGTTGAAAAACCACTTTTCGCACTTGTGTTAGTGTTGAAAAACCACTTTTCGCACTTGTGTTGGTGCAGGAAACCACTTTTGCACTTGTATTAGTGTGGCAAAAACACTTTTTGTACTTGTGATAGTGTTGAAAAACCACTTTTCGCACTTGTGTTAGTGTTGAAAAACCACTTTTCGCACTTGTGTTGGTGCAGGAAACCACTTTTGCACTTGTATTAGTGTGGAAAAACACTTTTTGCACTTGTGATAGTGTTGAAAAACCACTTTTCGCACTTGTGTTAGTGAAGGAAACCACTTTTCGCACGTGTGTTAGTGTTGAAAACCCACTTTTCGCACTCGTGTTAGTGTTGAAAAACCACTTTTCGCACCGGTGTTGGTGCAGGAAACCACTTTTGCACTTGTATTAGTGTGGAAAAACCACTTTTCGCACTTGTGATAGTGTTGAAAAACCACTTTTCGCACTTGTGTTAGTGTTGAAAAACCACTTTTCGCACTTGTGTTAGTGTTGAAAAACCACTTTTCGCACTTGTGTTGGTGCAGGACACCACTTTTGCACTTGTATTAGTGTGGAAAAAACACTTTTTGCACTTGTGATAGTGTTGAAAAACCACTTTTCGCACTTGTGATAGTGTTGAAAAACCACTTTTCGCACTTGTGTTGGTGCAGGAAACCACTTTTGCACTTGTATTCGTGTGGAAAAAAACACTTTTTGCACTTGTGATAGTGTTGAAAAAACGCTTTTTGCACTTGTGTTAGTGTTGAAAAACCACTTTTCGCACTTGTGTTGGTGCAGGAAACCACTTTTGCACTTGTATTAGTGTGGAAAAACTACTTTTCGCACTTGTGTTAGTGTTGAAAAACCACTTTTCGCACTTGTGTTAGTGTTGAAAAACCACTTTTCGCACTTGTGTTGGTGCAGGAAACCACTTTTGCACTTGTATTAGTGTGGAAAAACCACTTTTCGCACTTGTGTTAGTGTTGAAAAACCACTTTTCGCACTTGTGTTAGTGTTGAAAAACCACTTTTCGCACTTGTGTTGGTGCAGGAAACTACTTTTGCACTTGTATTAGTGTGGAAAACCCACTTTTCGCACTTGTGATAGTGTTGAAAAACCACTTTTCGCACTTGTGTTAGTGTTGAAAAACCACTTTTCGCACTTGTGTTAGTGTTGAAAACCCACTTTTCGCACTTGTGTTGGTGCAGGAAACCACTTTTGCACTTGTATTAGTGTGGAAAAAACACTTTTCGCACTTCTGTTAGTGTTGAAAAACCACTTTTCGCACTTGTGTTAGTGTTGAAAAACCACTTTTCGCACTTGTGTTGGTGCAGGAAACCACTTTTGCACTTGTATTAGTGTGGAAAAAACACTTTTTGCACTTGTGATAGTGTTGAAAAACCACTTTTCGCACTTGTGTTAGTGTTGAAAAACCACTTTTCGCACTTGTGTTGGTGCAGGAAACCACTTTTGCACTTGTATTCGTGTGGAAAAAACACTTTTTGCACTTGTGATAGTGTTGAAAAAACACTTTTTGCACTTGTGTTAGTGTTGAAAAACCACTTTTCGCACTTGTGTTGGTGCAGGAAACCACTTTTGCACTTGTATTAGTGTGGAAAAACTACTTTTCGCACTTGTGTTAGTGTTGAAAAACCACTTTTCGCACTTGTGTTAGTGTTGAAAAACCACTTTTCGCACTTGTGTTGGTGCAGGAAACCACTTTTGCACTTGTATTAGTGTGGAAAAAACACTTTTTGCACGTGTGATAGTGTTGAAAAACCTCTTTTCGCACTTGTGTTAGTGTTGAAAAACCACTTTTCGCACTTGTGTTGGTGCAGGAAACCACTTTTGCACTTGTATTAGTGTGGAAAAACCACTTTTCGCACTTGTGTTAGTGTTGAAAAACCACTTTTCGCACTTGTGTTGGTGCAGGAAACGACTTTTGCACTTGTATTAGTGTGGAAAACCCACTTTTCGCACTTGTGATAGTGTTGAAAAACCACTTTTCGCACTTGTGTTAGTGTTGAAAAACCACTTTTCGCACTTGTGTTAGTGTTGAAAACCCACTTTTCGCACTTGTGTTGGTGCAGGAAACCACTTTTGCACTTGTATTAGTGTGGAAAAAACACTTTTTGCACTTGTGATAGTGTTGAAAAACCTCTTTTCGCACTTGTGTTAGTGTTGAAAAACCACTTTTCGCACTTGTGTTGGTGCAGGAAACCACTTTTTGCACTTGTGATAGTGTTGAAAAACCACTTTTCACACTTGTGTTAGTGTTGAAAAACCACTTTTCGCACTTGTGTTGGTGCAGGAAACCACTTTTGCACTTGTATTAGTGTGGAATAACCACTTTTCGCACTTGTGTTAGTGTTTTAAAACCATTTTTTGCACTTGTGTTAGTGTTGAAAAACCACTTTTCACACTTGTGTTAGTGTTGAAAAACCACTTTTCGCACTTGTGTTGGTGCAGGAAACCACTTTTGCACTTGTATTAGCATGGAAAACCACTTTTCGCACTTGTGATAGTGTTGAAAAACCACTTTTCGCACTTGTGTTAGTGTTGAAAAACCACTTTTCGCACTTGTGTTAGTGTTGAAAAACCACTTTTCGCACTTGTGTTGGTGCAGGAAACCACTTTTGCACTTGTATTAGTGTGGCAAAAACACTTTTTGCACTTGTGATAGTGTTGAAAAACCACTTTTCGCACTTGTGTTAGTGTTGAAAAACCACTTTTCGCACTTGTGTTGGTGCAGGAAACCACTTTTGCACTTGTATTAGTGTGGAAAAAACACTTTTTGCACTTGTGATAGTGTTGAAAAACCACTTTTCGCACTTGTGTTAGTGAAGGAAACCACTTTTCGCACGTGTGTTAGTGTTAAAAAGCCACTTTTTGCACTCGTGTTAGTGTTGAAAAACCACTTTTCGCACCTGTGTTGGTGCAGGAAACCACTTTTGCACTTGTATTAGTGTGGAAAAACCACTTTTCGCACTTGTGATAGTGTTGAAAAACCACTTTTCGCACTTGTGTTAGTGTTGAAAAACCACTTTTCGCACTTGTGTTAGTGTTGAAAACCCACTTTTCGCACTTGTATTGGTGCAGGAAACCACTTTTGCACTTGTATTAGTGTGGAAAAAACACTTTTTGCACTTGTGATAGTGTTGAAAAACCACTTTTCGCACTTCTGTTAGTGTTGAAAAACCACTTTCGCACTTGTGTTGGTGCAGGAAACCACTTTTGCACTTGTATTAATGTGGAAAAACCACTTTTTGCACTTGTGATAGTGTTGAAAAACAACTTTTCGCACTTGTGTTAGTGTTGAAAAACCACTTTTCGCACTTGTGTTAGTGTTGAAAAACCACTTTTGGCACTTGTGTTGGTGCAGGAAACCACTTTTGCACTTTGCACTTTTGCACATTAGTGTTGAAAAAACACTTTTTGCACTTGTGTTAGTGTTGAAAAACCACTTTTCACACTTGTGTTGGTGCAGGAAACCACTTTTGCACTTGTATTAGTGTGGAAAAACTACTTTTCGCACTTGTGATAGTGTTGAAAAACCACTTTTCGCACTTGTGTTAGTGTTGAAAAACCACTTTTCGCACTTGTGTTGGTGCAGGAAACCACTTTTCGCACTTGTGTTGGTGCAGGAAACCACTTTTGCACTTGTATTAGTGTGGCAAAAACACTTTTTGTACTTGTGATAGTGTTGAAAAACCACTTTTCGCACTTGTGTTAGTGTTGAAAAACCACTTTTCGCACTTGTGTTGGTGCAGGAAACCACTTTTGCACTTGTATTAGTGTGGAAAAACACTTTTTGCACTTGTGATAGTGTTGAAAAACCACTTTTCGCACCTGTGTTGGTGCAGGAAACCACTTTTGCACTTGTATTAGTGTGGAAAAACCACTTTTCGCACTTGTGATAGTGTTGAAAAACCACTTTTCGCACTTGTGTTAGTGTTGAAAAACCACTTTTCGCACTTGTGTTAGTGTTGAAAAACCACTTTTCGCACTTGTATTGGTACAGGAAACCACTTTTGCACTTGTATTAGTGTGGAAAAAACACTTTTTGCACTTGTGATAGTATTGAAAAACCACTTTTCGCACTTCTGTTAGTGTTGAAAAACCACTTTCGCACTTGTGTTGGTGCAGGAAACCACTTTTGCACTTGTATTAGTGTGGAAAAACCACTTTTTGCACTTGTGATAGTGTTGAAAAACAACTTTTCGCACTTGTGTTAGTGTTGAAAAACCACTTTTCGCACTTGTGTTAGTGTTGAAAAACCACTTTTGGCACTTGTGTTGGTGCAGGAAACCACTTTTGCACTTTGCACTTTTGCACATTAGTGTTGAAAAAACACTTCTTGCACTTGTGTTAGTGTTGAAAAACCACTTTTCGCACTTGTATTGGTGCAGGAAACCACTTTTGCACTTGTATTAGTGTGGAAAAACCACTTTTTGCACTTGTGATAGTGTTGAAAAACAACTTTTCGCACTTGTGTTAGTGTTGAAAAACCACTTTTCGCACTTGTGTTAGTGTTGAAAAACCACTTTTGGCACTTGTGTTGGTGCAGGAAACCACTTTTGCACTTTGCACTTTTGCACATTAGTGTTGAAAAAACACTTCTTGCACTTGTGTTAGCGTTGAAAAACCACTTTTCACACTTGTGTTGGTGCAGGAAACCACTTTTGCACTTGTATTAGTGTGGAAAAACTACTTTTCGCACTTGTGTTAGTGTTGAAAAACCACTTTTCGCACTTGTGTTAGTGTTGAAAAACCACTTTTCGCACTTGTGTTGGTGCAGGAAACCACTTTTGCACTTGTATTAGTGTGGAAAACCACTTTTCGCACTTGTGATAGTGTTGAAAAACCACTTTTCGCACTTGTGTTAGTGTTGAAAAACCACTTTTCGCACTTGTGTTGGTGCAGGAAACCACTTTTGCACTTGTATTAGTGTGGCAAAAACACTTTTTGTACTTGTGATAGTGTTGAAAAACCACTTTTCGCACTTGTGTTGGTGCAGGCAACCACTTTTGCACTTGTATTAGTGTGGAAAACCACTTTTCGCACTTGTGATAGTGTTGAAAAACCACTTTTCGCACTTGTGTTAGTGTTGAAAAACCACTTTTCGCACTTGTGTTGGTGCAGGAAACCACTTTTGCACTTGTGTTAGTGTGGCAAAAACACTTTTTGTACTTGTGATAGTGTTGAAAAACCACTTTTCGCACTTGTGTTAGTGTTGAAAAACCACTTTTCGCACTTGTGTTGGTGCAGGAAACCACTTTTGCACTTGTATTAGTGTGGAAAAACACTTTTTGCACTTGTGATAGTGTTGAAAAACCACTTTTCGCACTTGTGTTAGTGAAGGAAACCACTTTTCGCACGTGTGTTAGTGTTGAAAACCCACTTTTCGCACTCGTGTTAGTGTTGAAAAACCACTTTTCGCACCGGTGTTGGTGCAGGAAACCACTTTCGCACTTGTATTAGTGTGGAAAAACCACTTTTCGCACTTGTGATAGTGTTGAAAAACCACTTTTCGCACTTGTGTTAGTGTTGAAAAACCACTTTTCGCACTTGTGTTAGTGTTGAAAAACCACTTTTCGCACTTGTGTTGGTGCAGGACACCACTTTTGCACTTGTATTAGTGTGGAAAAAACACTTTTTGCACTTGTGATAGTGTTGAAAAACCACTTTTCGCACTTGTGTTAGTGTTGAAAAACCACTTTTCGCACTTGTGTTGGTGCAGGAAACCACTTTTGCACTTGTATTCGTGTGGAAAAAAACACTTTTTGCACTTGTGATAGTGTTGAAAAAACGCTTTTTGCACTTGTGTTAGTGTTGAAAAACCACTTTTCGCACTTGTGTTGGTGCAGGAAACCACTTTTGCACTTGTATTAGTGTGGAAAAACTACTTTTCGCACTTGTGTTAGTGTTGAAAAACCACTTTTCGCACTTGTGTTAGTGTTGAAAAACCACTTTTCGCACTTGTGTTGGTGCAGGAAACCACTTTTGCACTTGTATTAGTGTGGAAAAACCACTTTTCGCACTTGTGTTAGTGTTGAAAAACCACTTTTCGCACTTGTGTTAGTGTTGAAAAACCACTTTTCGCACTTGTGTTGGTGCAGGAAACTACTTTTGCACTTGTATTAGTGTGGAAAACCCACTTTTCGCACTTGTGATAGTGTTGAAAAACCACTTTTCGCACTTGTGTTAGTGTTGAAAAACCACTTTTCGCACTTGTGTTAGTGTTGAAAACCCACTTTTCGCACTTGTGTTGGTGCAGGAAACCACTTTTGCACTTGTATTAGTGTGGAAAAAACACTTTTCGCACTTCTGTTAGTGTTGAAAAACCACTTTTCGCACTTGTGTTAGTGTTGAAAAACCACTTTTCGCACTTGTGTTGGTGCAGGAAACCACTTTTGCACTTGTATTAGTGTGGAAAAAACACTTTTTGCACTTGTGATAGTGTTGAAAAACCACTTTTCGCACTTGTGTTAGTGTTGAAAAACCACTTTTCGCACTTGTGTTGGTGCAGGAAACCACTTTTGCACTTGTATTCGTGTGGAAAAAACACTTTTTGCACTTGTGATAGTGTTGAAAAAACACTTTTTGCACTTGTGTTAGTGTTGAAAAACCACTTTTCGCACTTGTGTTGGTGCAGGAAACCACTTTTGCACTTGTATTAATGTGGAAAAACTACTTTTCGCACTTGTGTTAGTGTTGAAAAACCACTTTTCGCACTTGTGTTAGTGTTGAAAAACCACTTTTCGCACTTGTGTTGGTGCAGGAAACCACTTTTGCACTTGTATTAGTGTGGAAAAAACACTTTTTGCACTTGTGATAGTGTTGAAAAACCTCTTTTCGCACTTGTGTTAGTGTTGAAAAACCACTTTTCGCACTTGTGTTGGTGCAGGAAACCACTTTTGCACTTGTATTAGTGTGGAAAAACCACTTTTCGCACTTGTGTTAGTGTTGAAAAACCACTTTTCGCACTTGTGTTGGTGCAGGAAACCACTTTTGCACTTGTATTAGTGTGGAAAACCCACTTTTCGCACTTGTGATAGTGTTGAAAAACCACTTTTCGCACTTGTGTTAGTGTTGAAAAACCACTTTTCGCACTTGTGTTAGTGTTGAAAACCCACTTTTCGCACTTGTGTTGGTGCAGGAAACCACTTTTGCACTTGTATTAGTGTGGAAAAAACACTTTTTGCACTTGTGATAGTGTTGAAAAACCTCTTTTCGCACTTGTGTTAGTGTTGAAAAACCACTTTTCGCACTTGTGTTGGTGCAGGAAACCACTTTTTGCACTTGTGATAGTGTTGAAAAACCACTTTTCACACTTGTGTTAGTGTTGAAAAACCACTTTTCGCAATTGTGTTGGTGCAGGAAACCACTTTTGCACTTGTATTAGTGTGGAATAACCACTTTTCGCACTTGTGTTAGTGTTTTAAAACCATTTTTTGCACTTGTGTTAGTGTTGAAAAACCACTTTTCACACTTGTGTTAGTGTTGAAAAACCACTTTTCGCACTTGTGTTGGTGCAGGAAACCACTTTTGCACTTGTATTAGCATGGAAAACCACTTTTCGCACTTGTGATAGTGTTGAAAAACCACTTTTCGCACTTGTGTTAGTGTTGAAAAACCACTTTTCGCACTTGTGTTAGTGTTGAAAAACCACTTTTCGCACTTGTGTTGGTGCAGGAAACCACTTTTGCACTTGTATTAGTGTGGCAAAAACACTTTTTGCACTTGTGATAGTGTTGAAAAACCACTTTTCGCACTTGTGTTAGTGTTGAAAAACCACTTTTCGCACTTGTGTTGGTGCAGGAAACCACTTTTGCACTTGTATTAGTGTGGAAAAAACACTTTTTGCACTTGTGATAGTGTTGAAAAACCACTTTTCGCACTTGTGTTAGTGAAGGAAACCACTTTTCGCACGTGTGTTAGTGTTAAAAAGCCACTTTTTGCACTCGTGTTAGTGTTGAAAAACCACTTTTCGCACCTGTGTTGGTGCAGGAAACCACTTTTGCACTTGTATTAGTGTGGAAAAACCACTTTTCGCACTTGTGATAGTGTTGAAAAACCACTTTTCGCACTTGTGTTAGTGCAGGAAACCACTTTTCGCACTTGTGTTGGTGCAGGAAACCACTTTTGCACTTGTATTAGTGTGGCAAAAACACTTTTTGTACTTGTGATAGTGTTGAAAAACCACTTTTCGCACTTGTGTTGGTGCAGGAAACCACTTTTGCACTTGTATTAGTGTGGAAGAAACACTTTTTGCACTTGTGATAGTGTTGAAAAACCACTTTTCGCACTTGTGTTAGTGAAGGAAACCACTTTTCGCACGTGTGTTAGTGTTAAAAAGCCACTTTTTGCACTCGTGTTAGTGTTGAAAAACCACTTTTCGCACCTGTGTTGGTGCAGGAAACCACTTTTGCACTTGTATTAGTGTGGAAAAACCACTTTTCGCACTTGTGATAGTGTTGAAAAACCACTTTTCGCACTTGTGTTAGTGCAGGAAACCACTTTTCGCACTTGTGTTGGTGCAGGAAACCACTTTTGCACTTGTATTAGTGTGGAAAAACCACTTTTCGCACTTGTGATAGTGTTGAAAAACCACTTTTCGCACTTGTGTTAGTGTTGAAAAACCACTTTTCGCACTTGTGTTGGTGCAGGAAACCACTTTTGCACTTGTATTAGTGTGGAAAAACACTTTTTGCACTTGTGATAGTGTTGAAAAACCACTTTTCGCACCTGTGTTGGTGCAGGAAACCACTTTTGCACTTGTATTAGTGTGGAAAAACCACTTTTCGCACTTGTGATAGTGTTGAAAAACCACTTTTCGCACTTGTGTTAGTGTTGAAAAACCACTTTTCGCACTTGTGTTAGTGTTGAAAAACCACTTTTCGCACTTGTATTGGTGCAGGAAACCACTTTTGCACTTGTATTAGTGTGGAAAAAACACTTTTTGCACTTGTGATAGTATTGAAAAACCACTTTTCGCACTTCTGTTAGTGTTGAAAAACCACTTTCGCACTTGTGTTGGTGCAGGAAACCACTTTTGCACTTGTATTAGTGTGGAAAAACCACTTTTTGCACTTGTGATAGTGTTGAAAAACAACTTTTCACACTTGTGTTAGTGTTGAAAAACCACTTTTCGCACTTGTGTTAGTGTTGAAAAACCACTTTTGGCACTTGTGTTGGTGCAGGAAACCACTTTTGCACTTTGCACTTTTGCACATTAGTGTTGAAAAAACACTTCTTGCACTTGTGTTAGTGTTGAAAAACCACTTTTCGCACTTGTATTGGTGCAGGAAACCACTTTTGCACTTGTATTAGTGTGGAAAAACCACTTTTTGCACTTGTGATAGTGTTGAAAAACAACTTTTCGCACTTGTGTTAGTGTTGAAAAACCACTTTTCGCACTTGTGTTAGTGTTGAAAAACCACTTTTGGCACTTGTGTTGGTGCAGGAAACCACTTTTGCACTTTGCACTTTTGCACATTAGTGTTGAAAAAACACTTCTTGCACTTGTGTTAGCGTTGAAAAACCACTTTTCACACTTGTGTTGGTGCAGGAAACCACTTTTGCACTTGTATTAGTGTGGAAAAACTACTTTTCGCACTTGTGTTAGTGTTGAAAAACCACTTTTCGCACTTGTGTTAGTGTTGAAAAACCACTTTTCGCACTTGTGTTGGTGCAGGAAACCACTTTTGCACTTGTATTAGTGTGGAAAACCACTTTTCGCACTTGTGATAGTGTTGAAAAACCACTTTTCGCACTTGTGTTAGTGTTGAAAAACCACTTTTCGCACTTGTGTTGGTGCAGGAAACCACTTTTGCACTTGTATTAGTGTGGCAAAAACACTTTTTGTACTTGTGATAGTGTTGAAAAACCACTTTTCGCACTTGTGTTGGTGCAGGAAACCACTTTTGCACTTGTATTAGTGTGGAAAACCACTTTTCGCACTTGTGATAGTGTTGAAAAACCACTTTTCGCACTTGTGTTAGTGTTGAAAAACCACTTTTCGCACTTGTGTTGGTGCAGGAAACCACTTTTGCACTTGTGTTAGTGTGGCAAAAACACTTTTTGTACTTGTGATAGTGTTGAAAAACCACTTTTCGCACTTGTGTTAGTGTTGAAAAACCACTTTTCGCACTTGTGTTGGCGCAGGAAACCACTTTTGCACTTGTATTAGTGTGGAAAAACACTTTTTGCACTTGTGATAGTGTTGAAAAACCACTTTTCGCACTTGTGTTAGTGAAGGAAACCACTTTTCGCACGTGTGTTAGTGTTGAAAACCCACTTTTCGCACTCGTGTTAGTGTTGAAAAACCACTTTTCGCACCGGTGTTGGTGCAGGAAACCACTTTTGCACTTGTATTAGTGTGGAAAAACCATTTTTCGCACTTGTGATAGTGTTGAAAAACCACTTTTCGCACTTGTGTTAGTGTTGAAAAACCACTTTTCGCACTTGTGTTAGTGTTGAAAAACCACTTTTCGCACTTGTGTTGGTGCAGGACACCACTTTTGCACTTGTATTAGTGTGGAAAAAACACTTTTTGCACTTGTGATAGTGTTGAAAAACCACTTTTCGCACTTGTGTTAGTGTTGAAAAACCACTTTTCGCACTTGTGTTGGTGCAGGAAACCACTTTTGCACTTGTATTCGTGTGGAAAAAAACACTTTTTGCACTTGTGATAGTGTTGAAAAAACGCTTTTTGCACTTGTGTTAGTGTTGAAAAACCACTTTTCGCACTTGTGTTGGTGCAGGAAACCACTTTTGCACTTGTATTAGTGTGGAAAAACTACTTTTCGCACTTGTGTTAGTGTTGAAAAACCACTTTTCGCACTTGTGTTAGTGTTGAAAAACCACTTTTCGCACTTGTGTTGGTGCAGGAAACCACTTTTGCACTTGTATTAGTGTGGAAAAACCACTTTTCGCACTTGTGTTAGTGTTGAAAAACCACTTTTCGCACTTGTGTTAGTGTTGAAAAACCACTTTTCGCACTTGTGTTGGTGCAGGAAACTACTTTTGCACTTGTATTAGTGTGGAAAACCCACTTTTCGCACTTGTGATAGTGTTGAAAAACCACTTTTCGCACTTGTGTTAGTGTTGAAAAGCCACTTTTCGCACTTGTGTTAGTGTTGAAAACCCACTTTTCGCACTTGTGTTGGTGCAGGAAACCACTTTTGCACTTGTATTAGTGTGGAAAAAACACTTTTCGCACTTCTGTTAGTGTTGAAAAACCACTTTTCGCACTTGTGTTAGTGTTGAAAAACCACTTTTCGCACTTGTGTTGGTGCAGGAAACCACTTTTGCACTTGTATTAGTGTGGAAAAAACACTTTTTGCACTTGTGATAGTGTTGAAAAACCACTTTTCGCACTTGTGTTAGTGTTGAAAAACCACTTTTCGCACTTGTGTTGGTGCAGGAAACCACTTTTGCACTTGTATTCGTGTGGAAAAAACACTTTTTGCACTTGTGATAGTGTTGAAAAAACACTTTTTGCACTTGTGTTAGTGTTGAAAAACCACTTTTCGCACTTGTGTTGGTGCAGGAAACCACTTTTGCACTTGTATTAATGTGGAAAAACTACTTTTCGCACTTGTGTTAGTGTTGAAAAACCACTTTTCGCACTTGTGTTAGTGTTGAAAAACCACTTTTCGCACTTGTGTTGGTGCAGGAAACCACTTTTGCACTTGTATTAGTGTGGAAAAAACACTTTTTGCACTTGTGATAGTGTTGAAAAACCTCTTTTCGCACTTGTGTTAGTGTTGAAAAACCACTTTTCGCACTTGTGTTGGTGCAGGAAACCACTTTTGCACTTGTATTAGTGTGGAAAAACCACTTTTCGCACTTGTGTTAGTGTTGAAAAACCACTTTTCGCACTTGTGTTGGTGCAGGAAACCACTTTTGCACTTGTATTAGTGTGGAAAACCCACTTTTCGCACTTGTGATAGTGTTGAAAAACCACTTTTCGCACTTGTGTTAGTGTTGAAAAACCACTTTTCGCACTTGTGTTAGTGTTGAAAACCCACTTTTCGCACTTGTGTTGGTGCAGGAAACCACTTTTGCACTTGTATTAGTGTGGAAAAAACACTTTTTGCACTTGTGATAGTGTTGAAAAACCTCTTTTCGCACTTGTGTTAGTGTTGAAAAACCACTTTTCGCACTTGTGTTGGTGCAGGAAACCACTTTTTGCACTTGTGATAGTGTTGAAAAACCACTTTTCACACTTGTGTTAGTGTTGAAAAACCACTTTTCGCACTTGTGTTGGTGCAGGAAACCACTTTTGCACTTGTATTAGTGTGGAATAACCACTTTTCGCACTTGTGTTAGTGTTTTAAAACCATTTTTTGCACTTGTGTTAGTGTTGAAAAACCACTTTTCACACTTGTGTTAGTGTTGAAAAACCACTTTTCGCACTTGTGTTGGTGCAGGAAACCACTTTTGCACTTGTATTAGCATGGAAAACCACTTTTCGCACTTGTGATAGTGTTGAAAAACCACTTTTCGCACTTGTGTTAGTGTTGAAAAACCACTTTTCGCACTTGTGTTAGTGTTGAAAAACCACTTTTCGCACTTGTGTTGGTGCAGGAAACCACTTTTGCACTTGTATTAGTGTGGCAAAAACACTTTTTGCACTTGTGATAGTGTTGAAAAACCACTTTTCGCACTTGTGTTAGTGTTGAAAAACCACTTTTCGCACTTGTGTTGGTGCAGGAAACCACTTTTGCACTTGTATTAGTGTGGAAAAAACACTTTTTGCACTTGTGATAGTGTTGAAAAACCACTTTTCGCACTTGTGTTAGTGAAGGAAACCACTTTTCGCACGTGTGTTAGTGTTAAAAAGCCACTTTTTGCACTCGTGTTAGTGTTGAAAAACCACTTTTCGCACCTGTGTTGGTGCAGGAAACCACTTTTGCACTTGTATTAGTGTGGAAAAACCACTTTTCGCACTTGTGATAGTGTTGAAAAACCACTTTTCGCACTTGTGTTAGTGTTGAAAAACCACTTTTCGCACTTGTGTTAGTGTTGAAAACCCACTTTTCGCACTTGTATTGGTGCAGGAAACCACTTTTGCACTTGTATTAGTGTGGAAAAAACACTTTTTGCACTTGTGATAGTGTTGAAAAACCACTTTTCGCACTTCTGTTAGTGTTGAAAAACCACTTTCGCACTTGTGTTGGTGCAGGAAACCACTTTTGCACTTGTATTAATGTGGAAAAACCACTTTTTGCACTTGTGATAGTGTTGAAAAACAACTTTTCGCACTTGTGTTAGTGTTGAAAAACCACTTTTCGCACTTGTGTTAGTGTTGAAAAACCACTTTTGGCACTTGTGTTGGTGCAGGAAACCACTTTTGCACTTTGCACTTTTGCACATTAGTGTTGAAAAAACACTTTTTGCACTTGTGTTAGTGTTGAAAAACCACTTTTCACACTTGTGTTGGTGCAGGAAACCACTTTTGCACTTGTATTAGTGTGGAAAAACTACTTTTCGCACTTGTGATAGTGTTGAAAAACCACTTTTCGCACTTGTGTTAGTATTGAAAAACCACTTTTCGCACTTGTGTTGGTGCAGGAAACCACTTTTCGCACTTGTGTTGGTGCAGGAAACCACTTTTGCACTTGTATTAGTGTGGCAAAAACACTTTTTGTACTTGTGATAGTGTTGAAAAACCACTTTTCGCACTTGTGTTAGTGTTGAAAAACCACTTTTCGCACTTGTGTTGGTGCAGGAAACCACTTTTGCACTTGTATTAGTGTGGAAAAACACTTTTTGCACTTGTGATAGTGTTGAAAAACCACTTTTCGCACCTGTGTTGGTGCAGGAAACCACTTTTGCACTTGTATTAGTGTGGAAAAACCACTTTTCGCACTTGTGATAGTGTTGAAAAACCACTTTTCGCACTTGTGTTAGTGTTGAAAAACCACTTTTCGCACTTGTGTTAGTGTTGAAAAACCACTTTTCGCACTTGTATTGGTGCAGGAAACCACTTTTGCACTTGTATTAGTGTGGAAAAAACACTTTTTGCACTTGTGATAGTATTGAAAAACCACTTTTCGCACTTCTGTTAGTGTTGAAAAACCACTTTCGCACTTGTGTTGGTGCAGGAAACCACTTTTGCACTTGTATTAGTGTGGAAAAACCACTTTTTGCACTTGTGATAGTGTTGAAAAACAACTTTTCGCACTTGTGTTAGTGTTGAAAAACCACTTTTCGCACTTGTGTTAGTGTTGAAAAACCACTTTTGGCACTTGTGTTGGTGCAGGAAACCACTTTTGCACTTTGCACTTTTGCACATTAGTGTTGAAAAAACACTTCTTGCACTTGTGTTAGTGTTGAAAAACCACTTTTCGCACTTGTATTGGTGCAGGAAACCACTTTTGCACTTGTATTAGTGTGGAAAAACCACTTTTTGCACTTGTGATAGTGTTGAAAAACAACTTTTCGCACTTGTGTTAGTGTTGAAAAACCACTTTTCGCACTTGTGTTAGTGTTGAAAAACCACTTTTGGCACTTGTGTTGGTGCAGGAAACCACTTTTGCACTTTGCACTTTTGCACATTAGTGTTGAAAAAACACTTCTTGCACTTGTGTTAGCGTTGAAAAACCACTTTTCACACTTGTGTTGGTGCAGGAAACCACTTTTGCACTTGTATTAGTGTGGAAAAACTACTTTTCGCACTTGTGTTAGTGTTGAAAAACCACTTTTCGCACTTGTGTTAGTGTTGAAAAACCACTTTTCGCACTTGTGTTGGTGCAGGAAACCACTTTTGCACTTGTATTAGTGTGGAAAACCACTTTTCGCACTTGTGATAGTGTTGAAAAACCACTTTTCGCACTTGTGTTAGTGTTGAAAAACCACTTTTCGCACTTGTGTTGGTGCAGGAAACCACTTTTGCACTTGTATTAGTGTGGCAAAAACACTTTTTGTACTTGTGATAGTGTTGAAAAACCACTTTTCGCACTTGTGTTGGTGCAGGAAACCACTTTTGCACTTGTATTAGTGTGGAAAACCACTTTTCGCACTTGTGATAGTGTTGAAAAACCACTTTTCGCACTTGTGTTAGTGTTGAAAAACCACTTTTCGCACTTGTGTTGGTGCAGGAAACCACTTTTGCACTTGTATTAGTGTGGCAAAAACACTTTTTGTACTTGTGATAGTGTTGAAAAACCACTTTTCGCACTTGTGTTAGTGTTGAAAAACCACTTTTCGCACTTGTGTTGGTGCAGGAAACCACTTTTGCACTTGTATTAGTGTGGAAAAACACTTTTTGCACTTGTGATAGTGTTGAAAAACCACTTTTCGCACTTGTGTTAGTGAAGGAAACCACTTTTCGCACGTGTGTTAGTGTTGAAAACCCACTTTTCGCACTCGTGTTAGTGTTGAAAAACCACTTTTCGCACCGGTGTTGGTGCAGGAAACCACTTTTGCACTTGTATTAGTGTGGAAAAACCACTTTTCGCACTTGTGATAGTGTTGAAAAACCACTTTTCGCACTTGTGTTAGTGTTGAAAAACCACTTTTCGCACTTGTGTTAGTGTTGAAAAACCACTTTTCGCACTTGTGTTGGTGCAGGACACCACTTTTGCACTTGTATTAGTGTGGAAAAAACACTTTTTGCACTTGTGATAGTGTTGAAAAACTACTTTTCGCACTTGTGTTAGTGTTGAAAAACCACTTTTCGCACTTGTGTTGGTGCAGGAAACCACTTTTGCACTTGTATTCGTGTGGAAAAAAACACTTTTTGCACTTGTGATAGTGTTGAAAAAACGCTTTTTGCACTTGTGTTAGTGTTGAAAAACCACTTTTCGCACTTGTGTTGGTGCAGGAAACCACTTTTGCACTTGTATTAGTGTGGAAAAACTACTTTTCGCACTTGTGTTAGTGTTGAAAAACCACTTTTCGCACTTGTGTTAGTGTTGAAAAACCACTTTTCGCACTTGTGTTGGTGCAGGAAACCACTTTTGCACTTGTATTAGTGTGGAAAAACCACTTTTCGCACTTGTGTTAGTGTTGAAAAACCACTTTTCGCACTTGTGTTAGTGTTGAAAAACCACTTTTCGCACTTGTGTTGGTGCAGGAAACTACTTTTGCACTTGTATTAGTGTGGAAAACCCACTTTTCGCACTTGTGATAGTGTTGAAAAACCACTTTTCGCACTTGTGTTAGTGTTGAAAAACCACTTTTCGCACTTGTGTTAGTGTTGAAAACCCACTTTTCGCACTTGTGTTGGTGCAGGAAACCACTTTTGCACTTGTATTAGTGTGGAAAAAACACTTTTCGCACTTCTGTTAGTGTTGAAAAACCACTTTTCGCACTTGTGTTGGTGCAGGAAACCACTTTTGCACTTGTATTAGTGTGGAAAAAACACTTTTTGCACTTGTGATAGTGTTGAAAAACCACTTTTCGCACTTGTGTTAGTGTTGAAAAACCACTTTTCGCACTTGTGTTGGTGCAGGAAACCACTTTTGCACTTGTATTCGTGTGGAAAAAACACTTTTTGCACTTGTGATAGTGTTGAAAAAAGACTTTTTGCACTTGTGTTAGTGTTGAAAAACCACTTTTCGCACTTGTGTTGGTGCAGGAAACCACTTTTGCACTTGTATTAGTGTGGAAAAACTACTTTTCGCACTTGTGTTAGTGTTGAAAAACCACTTTTCGCACTTGTGTTAGTGTTGAAAAACCACTTTTCGCACTTGTGTTGGTGCAGGAAACCACTTTTGCACTTGTATTAGTGTGGAAAAAACACTTTTTGCACTTGTGATAGTGTTGAAAAACCTCTTTTCGCACTTGTGTTAGTGTTGAAAAACCACTTTTCGCACTTGTGTTGGTGCAGGAAACCACTTTTGCACTTGTATTAGTGTGGAAAAACCACTTTTCGCACTTGTGTTAGTGTTGAAAAACCACTTTTCGCACTTGTGTTGGTGCAGGAAACCACTTTTGCACTTGTATTAGTGTGGAAAACCCACTTTTCGCACTTGTGATAGTGTTGAAAAACCACTTTTCGCACTTGTGTTAGTGTTGAAAAACCACTTTTCGCACTTGTGTTAGTGTTGAAAACCCACTTTTCGCACTTGTGTTGGTGCAGGAAACCACTTTTTCACTTGTATTAGTGTGGAAAAAACACTTTTTGCACTTGTGATAGTGTTGAAAAACCTCTTTTCGCACTTGTGTTAGTGTTGAAAAACCACTTTTCGCACTTGTGTTGGTGCAGGAAACCACTTTTTGCACTTGTGATAGTGTTGAAAAACCACTTTTCACACTTGTGTTAGTGTTGAAAAACCACTTTTCGCACTTGTGTTGGTGCAGGAAACCACTTTTGCACTTGTATTAGTGTGGAATAACCACTTTTCGCACTTGTGTTAGTGTTTTAAAACCATTTTTTGCACTTGTGTTAGTGTTGAAAAACCACTTTTCACACTTGTGTTAGTGTTGAAAAACCACTTTTCGCACTTGTGTTGGTGCAGGAAACCACTTTTGCACTTGTATTAGCATGGAAAACCACTTTTCGCACTTGTGATAGTGTTGAAAAACCACTTTTCGCACTTGTGTTAGTGTTGAAAAACCACTTTTCGCACTTGTGTTAGTGTTGAAAAACCACTTTTCGCACTTGTGTTGGTGCAGGAAACCACTTTTGCACTTGTATTAGTGTGGCAAAAACACTTTTTGCACTTGTGATAGTGTTGAAAAACCACTTTTCGCACTTGTGTTAGTGTTGAAAAACCACTTTTCGCACTTGTGTTGGTGCAGGAAACCACTTTTGCACTTGTATTAGTGTGGAAAAAACACTTTTTGCACTTGTGATAGTGTTGAAAAACCACTTTTCGCACTTGTGTTAGTGAAGGAAACCACTTTTCGCACGTGTGTTAGTGTTAAAAAGCCACTTTTTGCACTCGTGTTAGTGTTGAAAAACCACTTTTCGCACCTGTGTTGGTGCAGGAAACCACTTTTGCACTTGTATTAGTGTGGAAAAACCACTTTTCGCACTTGTGATAGTGTTGAAAAACCACTTTTCGCACTTGTGTTGGTGCAGGAAACCACTTTTGCACTTGTATTAGTGTGGAAAAACTACTTTTCGCACTTGTGTTAGTGTTGAAAAACCACTTTTCGCACTTGTGTTAGTGTTGAAAAACCACTTTTCGCACTTGTGTTGGTGCAGGAAACCACTTTTGCACTTGTATTAGTGTGGAAAAAACACTTTTTGCACTTGTGATAGTGTTGAAAAACCTCTTTTCGCACTTGTGTTAGTGTTGAAAAACCACTTTTCGCACTTGTGTTGGTGCAGGAAACCACTTTTGCACTTGTATTAGTGTGGAAAAACCACTTTTCGCACTTGTGTTAGTGTTGAAAAACCACTTTTCGCACTTGTGTTGGTGCAGGAAACCACTTTTGCACTTGTATTAGTGTGGAAAACCCACTTTTCGCACTTGTGATAGTGTTGAAAAACCACTTTTCGCACTTGTGTTAGTGTTGAAAAACCACTTTTCGCACTTGTGTTAGTGTTGAAAACCCACTTTTCGCACTTGTGTTGGTGCAGGAAACCACTTTTTCACTTGTATTAGTGTGGAAAAAACACTTTTTGCACTTGTGATAGTGTTGAAAAACCTCTTTTCGCACTTGTGTTAGTGTTGAAAAACCACTTTTCGCACTTGTGTTGGTGCAGGAAACCACTTTTTGCACTTGTGATAGTGTTGAAAAACCACTTTTCACACTTGTGTTAGTGTTGAAAAACCACTTTTCGCACTTGTGTTGGTGCAGGAAACCACTTTTGCACTTGTATTAGTGTGGAATAACCACTTTTCGCACTTGTGTTAGTGTTTTAAAACCATTTTTTGCACTTGTGTTAGTGTTGAAAAACCACTTTTCACACTTGTGTTAGTGTTGAAAAACCACTTTTCGCACTTGTGTTGGTGCAGGAAACCACTTTTGCACTTGTATTAGCATGGAAAACCACTTTTCGCACTTGTGATAGTGTTGAAAAACCACTTTTCGCACTTGTGTTAGTGTTGAAAAACCACTTTTCGCACTTGTGTTAGTGTTGAAAAACCACTTTTCGCACTTGTGTTGGTGCAGGAAACCACTTTTGCACTTGTATTAGTGTGGCAAAAACACTTTTTGCACTTGTGATAGTGTTGAAAAACCACTTTTCGCACTTGTGTTAGTGTTGAAAAACCACTTTTCGCACTTGTGTTGGTGCAGGAAACCACTTTTGCACTTGTATTAGTGTGGAAAAAACACTTTTTGCACTTGTGATAGTGTTGAAAAACCACTTTTCGCACTTGTGTTAGTGAAGGAAACCACTTTTCGCACGTGTGTTAGTGTTAAAAAGCCACTTTTTGCACTCGTGTTAGTGTTGAAAAACCACTTTTCGCACCTGTGTTGGTGCAGGAAACCACTTTTGCACTTGTATTAGTGTGGAAAAACCACTTTTCGCACTTGTGATAGTGTTGAAAAACCACTTTTCGCACTTGTGTTAGTGTTGAAAAACCACTTTTCGCACTTGTGTTAGTGTTGAAAACCCACTTTTCGCACTTGTATTGGTGCAGGAAACCACTTTTGCACTTGTATTAGTGTGGAAAAAACACTTTTTGCACTTGTGATAGTGTTGAAAAACCACTTTTCGCACTTCTGTTAGTGTTGAAAAACCACTTTCGCACTTGTGTTGGTGCAGGAAACCACTTTTGCACTTGTATTAATGTGGAAAAACCACTTTTTGCACTTGTGATAGTGTTGAAAAACAACTTTTCGCACTTGTGTTAGTGTTGAAAAACCACTTTTCGCACTTGTGTTAGTGTTGAAAAACCACTTTTGGCACTTGTGTTGGTGCAGGAAACCACTTTTGCACTTTGCACTTTTGCACATTAGTGTTGAAAAAACACTTTTTGCACTTGTGTTAGTGTTGAAAAACCACTTTTCACACTTGTGTTGGTGCAGGAAACCACTTTTGCACTTGTATTAGTGTGGAAAAACTACTTTTCGCACTTGTGATAGTGTTGAAAAACCACTTTTCGCACTTGTGTTAGTGTTGAAAAACCACTTTTCGCACTTGTGTTGGTGCAGGAAACCACTTTTGCACTTGTATTAGTGTGGCAAAAACACTTTTTGTACTTGTGATAGTGTGGAAAAACCACTTTTCGCACTTGTGTTGGTGCAGGAAACCACTTTTGCACTTGTATTAGTGTGGAAAACCACTTTTCGCACTTGTGATAGTGTTGAAAAACCACTTTTCGCACTTGTGTTAGTGTTGAAAAACCACTTTTCGCACTTGTGTTGGTGCAGGAAACCACTTTTGCACTTGTATTAGTGTGGCAAAAACACTTTTTGTACTTGTGATAGTGTTGAAAAACCACTTTTCGCACTTGTGTTAGTGTTGAAAAACCACTTTTCGCACTTGTGTTGGTGCAGGAAACCACTTTTGCACTTGTATTAGTGTGGAAAAACACTTTTTGCACTTGTGATAGTGTTGAAAAACCACTTTTCGCACCTGTGTTGGTGCAGGAAACCACTTTTGCACTTGTATTAGTGTGGAAAAACCACTTTTCGCACTTGTGATAGTGTTGAAAAACCACTTTTCGCACTTGTGTTAGTGTTGAAAAACCACTTTTCGCACTTGTGTTAGTGTTGAAAAACCACTTTTCGCACTTGTATTGGTGCAGGAAACCACTTTTGCACTTGTATTAGTGTGGAAAAAACACTTTTTGCACTTGTGATAGTATTGAAAAACCACTTTTCGCACTTCTGTTAGTGTTGAAAAACCACTTTCGCACTTGTGTTGGTGCAGGAAACCACTTTTGCACTTGTATTAGTGTGGAAAAACCACTTTTTGCACTTGTGATAGTGTTGAAAAACAACTTTCGCACTTGTGTTAGTGTTGAAAAACCACTTTTCGCACTTGTGTTAGTGTTGAAAAACCACTTTTGGCACTTGTGTTGGTGCAGGAAACCACTTTTGCACTTGCACTTTTGCACATTAGTGTTGAAAAAACACTTCTTGCACTTGTGTTAGTGTTGAATAACCACTTTTCACACTTGTGTTGGTGCAGGAAACCACTTTTGCACTTGTATTAGTGTGGAAAAACTACTTTTCGCACTTGTGTTAGTGTTGAAAAACCACTTTTCGCACTTGTGTTAGTGTTGAAAAACCACTTTTCGCACTTGTGTTGGTGCAGGAAACCACTTTTGCACTTGTATTAGTGTGGAAAACCACTTTTCGCACTTGTGATAGTGTTGAAAAACCACTTTTCACACTTGTGTTAGTGTTGAAAAACCACTTTTCGCACTTGTGTTGGTGCAGGAAACCACTTTTGCACTTGTATTAGTGTGGCAAAAACACTTTTTGTACTTGTGATAGTGTTGAAAAACCACTTTTCGCACTTGTGTTGGTGCAGGAAACCACTTTTGCACTTGTATTAGTGTGGAAAACCACTTTCGCACTTGTGATAGTGTTGAAAAACCACTTTTCGCACTTGTGTTAGTGTTGAAAAACCACTTTTCGCACTTGTGTTGGTGCAGGAAACCACTTTTGCACTTGTATTAGTGTGGCAAAAACACTTTTTTGTACTTGTGATAGTGTTGAAAAACCACTTTTCGCACTTGTGTTAGTGTTGAAAAACCACTTTTCGCACTTGTGTTGGTGCAGGAAACCACTTTTGCACTTGTATTAGTGTGGAAAAACACTTTTTGCACTTGTGATAGTGTTGAAAAACCACTTTTTGCACTTGTGATAGTGTTGAAAAACCACTTTTCGCACTTGTGTTAGTGTTGAAAAACCACTTTTCGCACTTGTGTTGGTGCAGGAAACCACTTTTGCACTTGTATTAGTGTGGAAAAAACACTTTTTGCACTTGTGATAGTGTTAAAAAACCACTTTTCGCACTTGTGTTAGTGAAGGAAACCACTTGTCGCACGTGTGTTAGTGTTAAAAAGCCACTTTTTGCACTCGTGTTAGTGTTGAAAAACCACTTTTCGCACCTGTGTTGGTGCAGGAAACCACTTTTGCACTTGTATTAGTGTGGAAAAACCACTTTTCGCACTTGTGATAGTGTTGAAAAACCACTTTTCGCACTTGTGTTAGTGTTGAAAAACCACTTTTCGCACTTGTGTTAGTGTTGAAAAACCACTTTTCGCACTTGTGTTAGTGTTGAAAAACCACTTTTCGCACTTGTGTTAGTGTTGAAAAACCACTTTTCGCACTTGTGTTGGTGCAGGAAACCACTTTTGCACTTGTATTAGTGTGGAAAAACACTTTTTGCACTTGTGATAGTGTTGAAAAACCATTTTCGCACTTGTGATAGTGTTGAAAAACCACTTTTCGCACTTGTGTTAGTGTTGAAAAACCACTTTTCGCACTTGTGTTAGTGTTGAAAAACCACTTTGGCACTTGTGTTGGTGCAGGAAACCACTTTTGCACTTGTATTAGTGTGGAAAAAACATTTTTGGACTTGTGATAGTGTTGAAAAACCACTTTGGCACTTGTGTTGGTGCAGGAAACCACTTTTGCACTTGTATTAGTGTGGAAAAAACACTTTTTGGACTTGTGATAGTGTTGAAAAACCACTTTTCGCATTTGTGTTAGTGTTGAAAAACCACTTTTCGCACTTGTGTTGGTGCAGGAAACCACTTTTGCACTTGTATTAGTGTGGAAAAACCACTTTTCGCACTTGTGATATTGATGAAAAACCACTTTTCGGACTTGTGTTAGTGTTGAAAAACCACTGTTCGCACTTGTGTTAGTGTTGAAAAACCACTTTTCACACTTGTGTTGGTGCAGGAAACCACTTTTGCACTTGTATTAGTGTGGAAAAACCACTTTTCGCACTTGTGTTAGTGTTGAAAATCCACTTTTCGCACTTGTGTTAGTGTTGAAAAACTACTTTTCGCACTTGTGTTGGTGCAGGAAACCACTTTTGCACTTGTATTAGTTTGGAAAAAACACTTTTTGCACTTGTGATAGTGTTGAAAAAACACTTTTTGCACTTGTGTTAGTGTTGAAAAACCACTTTTTGCACTTGTGATAGTGTTGAAAAACCACTTTTCGCACTTGTGTTAGTGTTGAAAAACCACTTTTCGCACTTGTGTTAGTGTTGAAAAACCACTTTTGACACTTGTGTTGGTGCAGGAAACCACTTTTGCACTTTGCACTTTTGCACATTAGTGTAGAAAAAACACTTTTTGCACTTGTGATAGTGTTGAAAAACCACTTTTCGCACTTGTGTTAGTGTTGAAAAACCACTTTTCGCACTTGTGTTGGTGCAGGAAACCACTTTTGCACTTGTATTAGTGTGGAAAAAACACTTTTTGCACTTGTGATAGTGTTGAAAACCACTTTTCGCACTTGTGTTAGTGAAGGAAACCACTTTTCGCACTTCTGTTAGTGTTGAAAAACCACTTTCGCACTTGTGTTGGTGCAGGAAACCACTTTTGCACTTGTATTAGTGTGGAAAAACCACTTTTCGCACTTGCGATAGTGTTGAAAAACCACTTTTCGCACTTGTGTTAGTGTTGAAAAACCACTTTTCGCACTTGTGTTAGTGTTGAAAAAACACTTTTGGCACTTGTGTTGGTGCAGGAAACCACTTTTGCACTTGTATTAGTGTGGAAAAAACACTTTTTGCACTTGTGATAGTGTTGAAAAACCACTTTTCGCACTTGTGTTAGTGTTGAAAAACCACTTTTCGCACTTGTGTTGTGCAGGAAACCACTTTTGCACTTGTATTAGTGTGGAAAAAACACTTTTTGCACTTGTGATAGTGTTGAAAAAACACTTTTTGCACTTGTGTTAGTGTTGAAAAACCACTTTTCGCACTTGTGTTGGTGCAGGAAACCACTTTTGCACTTGTATTAGTGTGGAAAAACCACTTTTCGCACTTGTGTTGGTGCAGGAAACCACTTTTGCACTTGTATTAGTGTGGAAAAACTACTTTTCGCACTTGTGTTAGTGTTGAAAAACCACTTTTCGCACTTGTGTTGGTGCAGGAAACCACTTTTGCACTTGTATTAGTGTGGAAAAAACACTTTTTGTACTTGTGATAGTGTTGAAAAACCACTTTTTGCACTTGTGATAGTGTTGAAAAACCACTTTTCGCACTTGTGTTAGTGTTGAAAAACCACTTTTCGCACTTGTGTTGGTGCAGGAAACCACTTTTGCACTTGTATTAGTGTGGAAAAAACACTTTTTGCACTTGTGATAGTGTTAAAAAACCACTTTTCGCACTTGTGTTAGTGAAGGAAACCACTTGTCGCACGTGTGTTAGTGTTAAAAAGCCACTTTTTGCACTCGTGTTAGTGTTGAAAAACCACTTTTCGCACCTGTGTTGGTGCAGGAAACCACTTTTGCACTTGTATTAGTGTGGAAAAACCACTTTTCGCACTTGTGATAGTGTTGAAAAACCACTTTTCGCACTTGTGTTAGTGTTGAAAAACCACTTTTCGCACTTGTGTTAGTGTTGAAAAACCACTTTTCGCACTTGTGTTAGTGTTGAAAAACCACTTTTCGCACTTGTGTTAGTGTTGAAAAACCACTTTTCGCACTTGTGTTGGTGCAGGAAACCACTTTTGCACTTGTATTAGTGTGGAAAAACACTTTTTGCACTTGTGATAGTGTTGAAAAACCACTTTTCGCACTTGTGATAGTGTTGAAAAACCACTTTTCGCACTTGTGTTAGTGTTGAAAAACCACTTTTCGCACTTGTGTTAGTGTTGAAAAACCACTTTGGCACTTGTGTTGGTGCAGGAAACCACTTTTGCACTTGTATTAGTGTGGAAAAAACATTTTTGGACTTGTGATAGTGTTGAAAAACCACTTTGGCACTTGTGTTGGTGCAGGAAACCACTTTTGCACTTGTATTAGTGTGGAAAAAACACTTTTTGGACTTGTGATAGTGTTGAAAAACCACTTTTCGCATTTGTGTTAGTGTTGAAAAACCACTTTTCGCACTTGTGTTGGTGCAGGAAACCACTTTTGCACTTGTATTAGTGTGGAAAAACCACTTTTCGCACTTGTGATATTGATGAAAAACCACTTTTCGGACTTGTGTTAGTGTTGAAAAACCACTGTTCGCACTTGTGTTAGTGTTGAAAAACCACTTTTCACACTTGTGTTGGTGCAGGAAACCACTTTTGCACTTGTATTAGTGTGGAAAAACCACTTTTCGCACTTGTGTTAGTGTTGAAAATCCACTTTTCGCACTTGTGTTAGTGTTGAAAAACTACTTTTCGCACTTGTGTTGGTGCAGGAAACCACTTTTGCACTTGTATTAGTTTGGAAAAAACACTTTTTGCACTTGTGATAGTGTTGAAAAAACACTTTTTGCACTTGTGTTAGTGTTGAAAAAACACTTTTTGCACTTGTGATAGTGTTGAAAAACCACTTTTCGCACTTGTGTTAGTGTTGAAAAACCACTTTTCGCACTTGTGTTAGTGTTGAAAAACCACTTTTGACACTTGTGTTGGTGCAGGAAACCACTTTTGCACTTTGCACTTTTGCACATTAGTGTAGAAAAAACACTTTTTGCACTTGTGATAGTGTTGAAAAACCACTTTTCGCACTTGTGTTAGTGTTGAAAAACCACTTTTCGCACTTGTGTTGGTGCAGGAAACCACTTTTGCACTTGTATTAGTGTGGAAAAAACACTTTTTGCACTTGTGATAGTGTTGAAAACCACTTTTCGCACTTGTGTTAGTGAAGGAAACCACTTTTCGCACTTCTGTTAGTGTTGAAAAACCACTTTCGCACTTGTGTTGGTGCAGGAAACCACTTTTGCACTTGTATTAGTGTGGAAAAACCACTTTTCGCACTTGCGATAGTGTTGAAAAACCACTTTTCGCACTTGTGTTAGTGTTGAAAAACCACTTTTCGCACTTGTGTTAGTGTTGAAAAAACACTTTTGGCACTTGTGTTGGTGCAGGAAACCACTTTTGCACCTGTATTAGTGTGGAAAAAACACTTTTTGCACTTGTGATAGTGTTGAAAAACCACTTTTCGCACTTGTGTTAGTGTTGAAAAACCACTTTTCGCACTTGTGTTGGTGCAGGAAACCACTTTTGCACTTGTATTAGTGTGGAAAAACACTTTTTGCACTTGTGATAGTGTTGAAAAAACACTTTTTGCACTTGTGTTAGTGTTGAAAAACCACTTTTCGCACTTGTGTTGGTGCAGGAAACCACTTTTGCACTTGTATTAGTGTGGAAAAACCACTTTTCGCACTTGTGTTGGTGCAGGAAACCACTTTTGCACTTGTATTAGTGTGGAAAAACTACTTTTCGCACTTGTGTTAGTGTTGAAAAACCACTTTTCGCACTTGTGTTGGTGCAGGAAACCACTTTTGCACTTGTATTAGTGTGGAAAAAACACTTTTTGTACTTGTTATAGTGTTGAAAAAACACTTTTTGCACTTGTGTTAGTGTTGAAAAACCACTTTTCGCACTTGTGTTGGTGCAGGAAACCACTTTTGCGCTTGTATTAGTGTGGAAAAACTACTTTTTGCACTTGTGTTAGTGTTGAAAAACCACTTTTCGCACTTGTGTTAGTGTTGAAAAACCACTTTTCGCACTTGTGTTGGTGCAGGAAACCACTTTTGCACTTGTATTAGTGTGGAAAAAACACTTTTTGCACTTGTGTTAGTGTTGAAAAACCACTTTTCGCACTTGTGTTGGTGCAGGAAACCACTTTTGCACTTGTATTAGTGTGGAAAAAACACTTTTTGCACTTGTGATAGTGTTGAAAAACCACTTTTCGCACTTGTGTTATGTTGAAAAACCACTTTTCGCACTTGTGTTGGTGCAGGAAACCACTTTTGCACTTGTATTAGTGTGGAAAAACCACTTTTCGCACTTGTGATGGTGTTGAAAAACCACTTTTCGCACTTGTGTTAGTGTTGAAAAACCACTTTTCGCACTTGTGTTAGTGTTGACAAACCACTTTTCACACTTATGTTGGTGCAGGAAACCACCTTTGCACTTGTATTAGTGTGGAAAAAACACTTTTTGCACTTGTGATAGTGTTGAAAAACCACTTTTTGCACTTGTGATAGTGTTGAAAAACCACTTTTCGCACTTGTGTTAGTGTTGAAAAACCACTTTTCGCACTTGTGTTAGTGTTGAAAAACCAATTTGGCACTTGTGTTGGTGCAGGAAACCACTTTTGCACTTGTATTAGTGTGGAAAAAACACTTTTTGGACTTGTGATAGTGTTGAAAAACCACTTTGGCACTTGTGTTGGTGCAGGAAACCACTTTTGCACTTGTATTAGTGTGGAAAAAACACTTTTTGGACTTGTGATAGTGTTGAAAAAACACTTTTTGCACTTGTGTTAGTGTTGAAAAACCACTTTTCGCACTTGTGTTGGTGCAGGAAACCACTTTTGCACTTGTATAAGTGTGGAAAAACTACTTTTCGCACTGGTGTTAGTGTTGAAAAACCACTTTTCGCACTTGTGGTGGTGCAGGAAACCACTTTTGCACTTGTATTAGTGTGGAAAAAACACTTTTCGCACTTGTGATAGTGTTGAAAAACCACTTTTCGCACTTGTGTTGGTGCAGGAAACCACTTTTGCACTTGTATTAGTTTGGAAAAAACACTTTTTGCACTTGTGTTAGTGTCGAAAAACCACTTTTCGCACTTGTGTTAGTGTTGAAAAACCACTTTTCGCACTTGTGTTGGTGCAGGAAACCACTTTTGCACTTGTATTAGTTTGGAAAAAACACTTTTTCCACTTGTATTAATGTTGAAAAACCACTTTTCGCACTTGTGTTGGTGCAGGAAACCACTTTTGCACTTGTATTAGTGTGGAAAAACCACTTTTCGCACTTGTGTTAGTGTTGAAAAACGACTTTTCGCAATTCTGTTAGTGTTGAAAAACCACTTTTCGCACTTGTGTTGGTGCAGGAAACCACTTTTGCACTTGTATAAGTGTGGAAAAACTACTTTTCGCACTGGTGTTAGTGTTGAAAAACCACTTTTCGCACTTGTGTTAGTGTTGAAAAACCACATTTCGCACTTGTGTTGATGCAGGAAACCACTTTTGCACTTGTATTAGTGTGGAAAAACCACTTTTCGCACTTGTGATAGTGTTCAAAAACCACTTTTCGCACTTGTGTTAGTGTTGAAAAACCACTTTTCGCACTTGTGTTAGTGTTGAAAAACCACTTTTCGCACTTGTATTGGTACATGAAACCACTTTTGCACTTGTATTAGTGTGGAAAAAACACTTTTTGCACTTGCAATAGTGTTGAAAAACCACTTTTCGCACTTGTGTTAGTGAAGGAAACCACTTTTCGCACGTGTGTTATTGTTGAAAACCCACTTTTCGCACTTGTGTTAGTGTTGAAAAACCACTTTTCGCACTTCTGTTAGTGTTGAAAAACCACTTTCGCACTTGTGTTGGTGCAGGAAACCACTTTTGCACTTGTATTAGTATGGAAAAACCACTTTTCGCACTTGTGATAGTGTTGAAAAACCACTTTTCGCACTTGTGTTAGTGTTGAAAAACCACTTTTCGCACTTGTGTTAGTGTTGAAAAACCACTTTTGGCACTTGTGTTGGTGCCGGAAACCACTTTTGCACTTTGCACTTTTGCACATTAGTGTGGAAAAAACACTTTTTGCACTTGTGATAGTGTTGAAAAAACACTGCTTGCACTTGTGTTAGTGTTGAAAAACCACTTTTCGCACTTGTGTTGGTGCAGGAAACCACTTTTGCACTTGTATTAGTGTGGAAAACTACTTTTCGCACATGTGTTAGTGTTGAAAAACCACTTTTCGCACTTGTGTTAGTGTTGAAAAACCACTTTTCGCACTTGTGTTGGTGCAGGAAACCACTTTTGCACTTGTATTAGTGTGGAAAACCACTTTTCGCACTTGTGATAGTGTTGAAAAACCACTTTTCGCACTTGTGTTAGTGTTGAAAAACCACTTTTCGCACTTGTGTTAGTGTTGAAAAACCACTTTTCGCACTTGTGTTGGTGCAGGAAACCACTTTTGCACTTGTATTAGTGTGGCAAAAACACTTTTTGCACTTGTGATAGTGTTGAAAAACCACTTTTCGCACTTGTGTTAGTGTTGAAAAACCACTTTTCGCACTTGTGTTGGTGCAGGAAACCACTTTTGCACTTGTATTAGTGTGGAAAAAACACTTTTTGCACTTGTGATAGTGTTGAAAAACCACTTTTCGCACTTGTGTTAGTAAAGGAAACCACTTTTCGCACGTGTGTTAGTGTTGAAAACCCACTTTTCGCACTTGTGTTAGTGTTGAAAAACCACTTTTCGCACCTGTGTTGGTGCAGGAAACCACTGTTGCACTTGCATTCGTGTGGAAAAACCACTTTTCGCACTTGTGATAGTGTTGAAAAACCACTTTTCGCACTTGTGTTAGTGTTGAAAAACCACTTTTCGCACTTGTGTTAGTGTTGAAAAACCACTGTTGGCACTTGTGTTGGTGCAGGAAACCACTTTTGCACTTGTATTAGTGTGGAAAAAACACTTTTTGCACTTGTGATAGTGTTGAAAAACCACTTTTCGCACTTGTGTTAGTGTTGAAAAACCACTTTTCGCATTTGTGTTGGTGCAGGAAACCACCTTTGCACTTGTATTCGTGTGGAAAAAACACTTTTTGCACTTGTGATAGTGTTGAAAAACCACTTTTCGCACTTGTGTTGGTGCAGGAAACCACTTTTGCACTTGTATTAGTGTTGAAAAACCACTTTTCGCACTTGTGTTAGTGTTGAAAAACCACTTTTCGCACTTGTGTTGGTGCAGGAAACCACTTTTGCACTTGTATTAGTGTGGAAAAACCACTTTTCGCACTTGTGATGGTGTTGAAAAACCACTTTTCGCACTTGTGTTAGTGTTGAAAAACCACTTTTCGCACTTGTGTTAGTGTTGAAAAACCACTTTTCGCACTTGTGTTGGTGAAGGATACCACTTTTGCACTTGTATTAGTTTGGAAAAAACACTTTTTGCACTTGTGATAGTGTTGAAAAAACACTTTTTGCACTTGTGTTAGTGTTGAAAAACCACTTTTCGCACTTGTGTTAGTGTTGAAAAACCACTTTTCGCACTGGTGTTGGTGCAAGAAACCACTTTTGCACTTGTATTAGTTTGGAAAAACCACTTTTCGCACTTGTGTTAGTGTTGAAAAACCACTTTTCGCACTTGTGTTAGTGTTGAAAAACCACTTTCGCACTTGTGTTGGTGCAGGAAACCACTTTTGCACTTGTATTAGTGTGGAAAAACCACTTTTCGCACTTGTGTTAGTGTTGAAAAACCACTTTTCGCACTTGTGTTAGTGTTGAAAAACCACTTTTCGCACTTGTGTTGGTGCAGGAAACCACTTTTGCACTTGTATTAGTGTGGAAAAAACACTTTTTGCACTTGTGATAGTGTTGAAAAACCACTTTTCGCACTTGTGATAGTGTTGAAAAACCACTTTTCGCACTTGTGTTAGTGTTGAAAAACCACTTTTCGCACTTGTGTTAGTGTTGAAAAACCACTTTTCGCACTTGTGTTGGTGCAGGAAACCACTTTTGCACTTGTATTAGTGTGGAAAAAATACTTTTTGGACTTGTGATAGTGTTGAAAAACCACTTTGGCACTTGTGTTGGTGCAGGAAACCACTTTTGCACTTGTATTAGTGTGGAAAAAACACTTTTTGGACTTGTGATAGTGTTGAAAAAACACATTTTGCACTTGTGTTAGTGTTGAAAAACCACTTTTCGCACTTGTGTTGGTGCAGGAAACCACTTTTGCACTTGTATAAGTGTGGAAAAACTACTTCTCGCACTGGTGTTAGTGTTGAAAAACCACTTTTCGCACTTGTGTTAGTGTTGAAAAACCACTTTTCGCACTTGTGTTGGTGCAGGAAACCACTTTTGCACTTGTATTAGTGTGGAAAAAACACTTTTCGCACTTGTGATAGTGTTGAAAAACCACTTTTCGCACTTGTGTTAGTGTTGAAAAACCACTTTTCGCACTTGTGTTGGTGCAGGAAACCACTTTTGCACTTGTATTAGTTTGGAAAAAACACTTTTTGCACTTGTGTTAATGTTGAAAAACCACTTTTCGCACTTGTGTTGGTGCAGGAAACCACTTTTCGCACTTGTGATAGTGTTGAAAAACCACTTTTCGCACTTGTGTTAGTGTTGAAAAACCACTTTTTGCACTTGTGTTGGTACAAGAAACCACTTTTGCACTTGTATTAGTGTGGAAAAACCACTTTTCGCACTTGTGTTAGTGTTGAAAAACCACTTTTCACACTTGTGTTAGTGTTGAAAAACCACTTTTCACACTTGTGTTTGTGCAGGAAACCACTTTTGCACTTGTATTAGTGTGGAAAAAACACTTTTTGCACTTGTGATAGTGTTGAAGAACCACTTTTCGCACTTGTGTTGGTGCAGGAAACCACTTTTGCACTTGTATTAGGGTGGAAAAAACACTTTTTGCACTTGTGATAGTGTTGAAAAACCACTTTTCGCACTTGTGTTAGTGTTGAAAAACTACTTTTCGCACTTGTGTTGGTGCAGGAAACCACTTTTGCACTTGTATTAGTGTGGAAAAACCACTTTTCGCACTTGTGTTGGTGCAGGAAACCACTTTTGCACTTGTATTAGTGTGGAAAAACCACTTTTCGCACTTGTGATGGTGTTGAAAAACCACTTTTCGCACTTGTGTTAGTGTTGAAAAACCACTTTTCGCACTTGTGTTGGTGCAGGAAACCACTTTTGCACTTGTATTAGTTTGGAAAAAAACACTTTTTGCACTTGTGATAGTGTTGAAAAAACACTTTTTGCACTTGTGTTAGTGTTGAAAAACCACTTTTCGCACTTGTGTTAGTGTTGAAAAACCACTTTTCGCACTGGTGTTGGTGCAAGAAACCACTTTTGCACTTGTATTAGTTTGGAAAAACCACTTTTCGCACTTGTGTTAGTGTTGAAAAACCACTTTTCGCACTTGTGTTAGTGTTGAAAAACCACTTTAACACTTGTGTTGGTGCAGGAAACCACTTTTGCACTTGTATTAGTGTGGAAAAACCACTTTTCGCACTTGTGTTAGTGTTGAAAAACCACTTTTCGCACTTGTGTTAGTGTTGACAAACCACTTTTCACACTTGTGTTGGTGCAGGAAACCACCTTTGCACTTGTATTAGTGTGGAAAAAACACTTTTTGCACTTGTGATAGTGTTGAAAATCCACTTTTCGCACTTGTGATAGTGTTGAAAAACCACTTTTCGCACTTGTGTTAGTGTTGAAAAACCACTTTTCGCACTTGTGTTAGTGTTGAAAAACCACTTTGGCACTTGTGTTGGTGCAGGAAACCACTTTTGCACTTGTATTAGTGTGGAAAAAACACTTTTTGGACTTGTGATAGTGTTGAAAAACCACTTTGGCACTTGTGTTGGTGCAGGAAACCACTTTTGCACTTGTATTAGTGTGGAAAAACACTTTTTGGACTTGTGTTAGTGTTGAAAAACCACTTTTCGCACTTGTGTTGGTGCAGGAAACCACTTTTGCACTTGTATAAGTGTGGAAAAACTACTTTTCGCACTGGTGTTAGTGTTGAAAAACCACTTTTCGCACTTGTGTTAGTGTTGAAAAACCACTTTTCGCACTTGTGTTGGTGCAGGAAACCACTTTTGCACTTGTATTAGTGTGGAAAAAACACTTTTTGCACTTGTGATAGTGTTGAAATACCACTTTTCACACCTGTGTTAGTGTTGAAAAACGACTTTTCGCACTTGTGTTGGTGCAGGAAACCACTTTTGCACTTGTATTAGTGTGGAAAAACCACTTTTCGCACTTGTGTTAGTGTTGAAAAACCACTTTTCGCACTTGTGTTAGTGTTGAAAAACCACTTTTCGCACTTGTGTTGGTGCAGGAAACCACTTTTGCACTTGTATTAGTGTGGAAAAACCACTTTTCGCACTTGTGATAGTGTTGAAAAACCACTTTTCGCACTTGTGTTAGTGTTGAAAAACCACTTTTCGCACTTGTGTTAGTGTTGAAAAACCACTTTTCGCACTTGTGTTGGTACAGGAAACCACTTTTGCACTTGTATTAGTGTGGAAAAAACACTTTTTGCACTTGCGATAGTGTTGAAAAACCACTTTTCGCACTTGTGTTAGTGAAGGAAACCACTTTTCGCACGTGTGTTAGTGTTGAAAACCCACTTTTCGCACTTGTGTTAGTGTTGAAAAACCACTTTTCGCACTTCTGTTAGTGTTGAAAAACCACTTTCGCACTTGTGTTGGTGCAGGAAACCACTTTTGCACTTGTATTAGTGTGGAAAAACCACTTTTCGCACTTGTGATAGTGTTGAAAAACCACTTTTCGCACTTGTGTTAGTGTTGAAAAACCACTTTTCGCACTTGTGTTAGTGTTGAAAAACCACTATTGGCACTTGTGTTGGTGTAGGAAACCACTTTTGCACTTTGCACTTTTGCACATTAGTGTTGAAAAAACACTTCTTGCACTTGTGTTAGTGTTGAAAAACCACTTTTCACACTTGTGTTGGTGCAGGAAACCACTTTTGCACTTGTATTAGTGTGGAAAAACTACTTTTCGCACTTGTGTTAGTGTTGAAAAACCACTTTTCGCACTTGTGTTGGTGCAGGAAACCACTTTTGCACTTGTATTAGTGTGGAAAAAACACTTTTTGCACTTGTGATAGTGTTGAAAAACCACTTTTCACACTTGTGTTAGTGTTGAAAAACCACTTTTCGCACTTGTGTTGGTGCAGGAAACCACTTTTGCACTTGTATTAGTGTGGAATAACCACTTTTCGCACTTGTGTTAGTGTTTTAAAACCATTTTTTGCACTTGTGTTAGTGTTGAAAAACCACTTTTCACACTTGTGTTAGTGTTGAAAAACCACTTTTCGCACTTGTGTTGGTGCAGGAAACCACTTTTGCACTTGTATTAGCATGGAAAACCACTTTTCGCACTTGTGATAGTGTTGAAAAACCACTTTTCGCACTTGTGTTAGTGTTGAAAAACCACTTTTCGCACTTGTGTTAGTGTTGAAAAACCATTTTTCGCACTTGTGTTGGTGCAGGAAACCACTTTTGCACTTGTATTAGTGTGGCAAAAACACTTTTTGCACTTGTGATAGTGTTGAAAAACCACTTTTCGCACTTGTGTTAGTGTTGAAAAACCACTTTTCGCACTTGTGTTGGTGCAGGAAACCACTTTTGCACTTGTATTAGTGTGGAAAAAACACTTTTTGCACTTGTGATAGTGTTGAAAAACCACTTTTCGCACTTGTGTTAGTGAAGGAAACCACTTTTCGCACGTGTGTTAGTGTTGAAAAGCCACTTTTCGCACTCGTGTTAGTGTTGAAAAACCACTTTTCGCACCTGTGTTGGTGCAGGAAACCACTTTTGCACTTGTATTAGTGTGGAAAAACCACTTTTCGCACTTGTGATAGTGTTGAAAAACCACTTTTCGCACTTGTGTTAGTGTTGAAAAACCACTTTTCGCACTTGTGTTAGTGTTGAAAAACCACTTTTCGCACTTGTATTGGTGCAGGAAACCACTTTTGCACTTGTATTAGTGTGGGAAAAACACTTTTTGCACTTGTGATAGTGTTGAAAAACCACTTTTCGCACTTCTGTTAGTGTTGAAAAACCACTTTCGCACTTGTGTTGGTGCAGGAAACCACTTTTGCACTTGTATTAGTGTGGAAAAACCACTTTTTGCACTTGTGATAGTGTTGAAAAACAACTTTTCGCACTTGTGTTAGTGTTGAAAAACCACTTTTCGCACTTGTGTTAGTGTTGAAAAACCACTTTTGGCACTTGTGTTGGTGCAGGAAACCACTTTTGCACTTTGCACTTTTGCACATTAGTGTTGAAAAAACACCTCTTGCACTTGTGTTAGTGTTGAAAAACCACTTTTCACACTTGTGTTGGTGCAGGAAACCACTTTTGCACTTGTATTAGTGTGGAAAAACTACTTTTCGCACTTGTGTTAGTGTTGAAAAACCACTTTTCGCACTTGTGTTAGTGTTGAAAAACCACTTTTCGCACTTGTGTTGGTGCAGGAAACCACTTTTGCACTTGTATTAGTGTGGAAAACCACTTTTCGCACTTGTGATAGTGTTGAAAAACCACTTTTCGCACTTGTGTTAGTGTTGAAAAACCACTTTTCGCACTTGTGTTGGTGCAGGAAACCACTTTTGCACTTGTACTAGTGTGGCAAAAACACTTTTTGTACTTGTGATAGTGTTGAAAAACCACTTTTCGCACTTGTGTTGGTGCAGGAAACCACTTTTGCACTTGTATTAGTGTGGAAAACCACTTTTCGCACTTGTGATAGTGTTGAAAAACCACTTTTCGCACTTGTGTTAGTGTTGAAAAACCACTTTTCGCACTTGTGTTGGTGCAGGAAACCACTTTTGCACTTGTATTAGTGTGGCAAAAACACTTTTTGTACTTGTGATAGTGTTGAAAAACCACTTTTCGCACTTGTGTTAGTGTTGAAAAACCACTTTTCGCACTTGTGTTGGTGCAGGAAACCACTTTTGCACTTGTATTAGTGTGGAAAAACACTTTTTGCACTTGTGATAGTGTTGAAAAACCACTTTTCGCACTTGTGTTAGTGAAGGAAACCACTTTTCGCACGTGTGTTAGTGTTGAAAACCCACTTTTCGCACTCGTGTTAGTGTTGAAAAACCACTTTTCGCACCGGTGTTGGTGCAGGAAACCACTTTTGCACTTGTATTAGTGTGGAAAAACCACTTTTCGCACTTGTGATAGTGTTGAAAAACCACTTTTCGCACTTGTGTTAGTGTTGAAAAACCACTTTTCGCACTTGTGTTAGTGTTTAAAAACCACTTTTCGCACTTGTGTTGGTACAGGAAACCACTTTTGCACTTGTATTAGTGTGGAAAAAACACTTTTTGCACTTGCGATAGTGTTGAAAAACCACTTTTCGCACTTGTGTTAGTGAAGGAAACCACTTTTCGCACGTGTGTTAGTGTTGAAAACCCACTTTTCGCACTTGTGTTAGTGTTGAAAAACCACTTTTCGCACTTCTGTTAGTGTTGAAAAACCACTTTCGCACTTGTGTTGGTGCAGGAAACCACTTTTGCACTTGTATTAGTGTGGAAAAACCACTTTTCGCACTTGTGATAGTGTTGAAAAACCACTTTTCGCACTTGTGTTAGTGTTGAAAAACCACTTTTCGCACTTGTGTTAGTGTTGAAAAACCACTATTGGCACTTGTGTTGGTGTAGGAAACCACTTTTGCACTTTGCACTTTTGCACATTAGTGTTGAAAAAACACTTCTTGCACTTGTGTTAGTGTTGAAAAACCACTTTTCACACTTGTGTTGGTGCAGGAAACCACTTTTGCACTTGTATTAGTGTGGAAAAACTACTTTTCGCACTTGTGTTAGTGTTGAAAAACCACTTTTCGCACTTGTGTTGGTGCAGGAAACCACTTTTGCACTTGTATTAGTGTGGAAAAAACACTTTTTGCACTTGTGATAGTGTTGAAAAACCACTTTTCACACTTGTGTTAGTGTTGAAAAACCACTTTTCGCACTTGTGTTGGTGCAGGAAACCACTTTTGCACTTGTATTAGTGTGGAATAACCACTTTTCGCACTTGTGTTAGTGTTTTAAAACCATTTTTTGCACTTGTGTTAGTGTTGAAAAACCACTTTTCACACTTGTGTTAGTGTTGAAAAACCACTTTTCGCACTTGTGTTGGTGCAGGAAACCACTTTTGCACTTGTATTAGCATGGAAAACCACTTTTCGCACTTGTGATAGTGTTGAAAAACCACTTTTCGCACTTGTGTTAGTGTTGAAAAACCACTTTTCGCACTTGTGTTAGTGTTGAAAAACCATTTTTCGCACTTGTGTTGGTGCAGGAAACCACTTTTGCACTTGTATTAGTGTGGCAAAAACACTTTTTGCACTTGTGATAGTGTTGAAAAACCACTTTTCGCACTTGTGTTAGTGTTGAAAAACCACTTTTCGCACTTGTGTTGGTGCAGGAAACCACTTTTGCACTTGTATTAGTGTGGAAAAAACACTTTTTGCACTTGTGATAGTGTTGAAAAACCACTTTTCGCACTTGTGTTAGTGAAGGAAACCACTTTTCGCACGTGTGTTAGTGTTGAAAAGCCACTTTTCGCACTCGTGTTAGTGTTGAAAAACCACTTTTCGCACCTGTGTTGGTGCAGGAAACCACTTTTGCACTTGTATTAGTGTGGAAAAACCACTTTTCGCACTTGTGATAGTGTTGAAAAACCACTTTTCGCACTTGTGTTAGTGTTGAAAAACCACTTTTCGCACTTGTGTTAGTGTTGAAAAACCACTTTTCGCACTTGTATTGGTGCAGGAAACCACTTTTGCACTTGTATTAGTGTGGGAAAAACACTTTTTGCACTTGTGATAGTGTTGAAAAACCACTTTTCGCACTTCTGTTAGTGTTGAAAAACCACTTTCGCACTTGTGTTGGTGCAGGAAACCACTTTTGCACTTGTATTAGTGTGGAAAAACCACTTTTTGCACTTGTGATAGTGTTGAAAAACAACTTTTCGCACTTGTGTTAGTGTTGAAAAACCACTTTTCGCACTTGTGTTAGTGTTGAAAAACCACTTTTGGCACTTGTGTTGGTGCAGGAAACCACTTTTGCACTTTGCACTTTTGCACATTAGTGTTGAAAAAACACTTCTTGCACTTGTGTTAGTGTTGAAAAACCACTTTTCACACTTGTGTTGGTGCAGGAAACCACTTTTGCACTTGTATTAGTGTGGAAAAACTACTTTTCGCACTTGTGTTAGTGTTGAAAAACCACTTTTCGCACTTGTGTTAGTGTTGAAAAACCACTTTTCGCACTTGTGTTGGTGCAGGAAACCACTTTTGCACTTGTATTAGTGTGGAAAACCACTTTTCGCACTTGTGATAGTGTTGAAAAACCACTTTTCGCACTTGTGTTAGTGTTGAAAAACCACTTTTCGCACTTGTGTTGGTGCAGGAAACCACTTTTGCACTTGTACTAGTGTGGCAAAAACACTTTTTGTACTTGTGATAGTGTTGAAAAACCACTTTTCGCACTTGTGTTGGTGCAGGAAACCACTTTTGCACTTGTATTAGTGTGGAAAACCACTTTTCGCACTTGTGATAGTGTTGAAAAACCACTTTTCGCACTTGTGTTAGTGTTGAAAAACCACTTTTCGCACTTGTGTTGGTGCAGGAAACCACTTTTGCACTTGTATTAGTGTGGCAAAAACACTTTTTGTACTTGTGATAGTGTTGAAAAACCACTTTTCGCACTTGTGTTAGTGTTGAAAAACCACTTTTCGCACTTGTGTTGGTGCAGGAAACCACTTTTGCACTTGTATTAGTGTGGAAAAACACTTTTTGCACTTGTGATAGTGTTGAAAAACCACTTTTCGCACTTGTGTTAGTGAAGGAAACCACTTTTCGCACGTGTGTTAGTGTTGAAAACCCACTTTTCGCACTCGTGTTAGTGTTGAAAAACCACTTTTCGCACCGGTGTTGGTGCAGGAAACCACTTTTGCACTTGTATTAGTGTGGAAAAACCACTTTTCGCACTTGTGATAGTGTTGAAAAACCACTTTTCGCACTTGTGTTAGTGTTGAAAAACCACTTTTCGCACTTGTGTTAGTGTTTAAAAACCACTTTTCGCACTTGTGTTGGTGCAGGAAACCACTTTTGCACTTGTATTAGTGTGGAAAAAACACTTTTTGCACTTGTGATAGTGTTGAAAAACCACTTTTCGCACTTGTGTTAGTGTTGAAAAACCACTTTTCGCACTTGTGTTGGTGCAGGAAACCACTTTTGCACTTCTATTCGTGTGGAAAAAAACACTTTTTGCACTTGTGATAGTGTTGAAAAAACACTTTTTGCACTTGTGTTAGTGTTGAAAAACCACTTTTCGCACTTGTGTTGGTGCAGGAAACCACTTTTGCACTTGTATTAGTGTGGAAAAACTACTTTTCGCACTTGTGTTAGTGTTGAAAAACCACTTTTCGCACTTGTGTTAGTGTTGAAAAACCACTTTTCGCACTTGTATTGGTGCAGGAAACCACTTTTGCACTTGTATTAGTGTGGAAAAACCACTTTTCGCACTTGTGTTAGTGTTGAAAAACCACTTTTCGCACTTGTGTTAGTGTTGAAAAACCACTTTTCGCACTTGTGTTGGTGCAGGAAACTACTTTTGCACTTGTATTAGTGTGGAAAACCCACTTTTCGCACTTGTGATAGTGTTGAAAAACCACTTTTCGCACTTGTGTTAGTGTTGAAAAACCACTTTTCGCACTTGTGTTAGTGTTGAAAACCCACTTTTCGCACTTGTGTTGGTGCAGGAAACCACTTTTGCACTTGTATTAGTGTGGAAAAACTACTTTTCGCACTTGTGTTAGTGTTGAAAAACCACTTTTCGCACTTGTGTTAGTGTTGAAAAACCACTTTTCGCACTTGTGTTGGTGCAGGAAACCACTTTTGCACTTGTATTAGTGTGGAAAACCACTTTTCGCACTTGTGATAGTGTTGAAAAACCACTTTTCGCACTTGTGTTAGTGTTGAAAAACCACTTTTCGCACTTGTGTTGGTGCAGGAAACCACTTTTGCACTTGTACTAGTGTGGCAAAAACACTTTTTGTACTTGTGATAGTGTTGAAAAACCACTTTTCGCACTTGTGTTGGTGCAGGAAACCACTTTTGCACTTGTATTAGTGTGGAAAACCACTTTTCGCACTTGTGATAGTGTTGAAAAACCACTTTTCGCACTTGTGTTAGTGTTGAAAAACCACTTTTCGCACTTGTGTTGGTGCAGGAAACCACTTTTGCACTTGTATTAGTGTGGCAAAAACACTTTTTGTACTTGTGATAGTGTTGAAAAACCACTTTTCGCACTTGTGTTAGTGTTGAAAAACCACTTTTCGCACTTGTGTTGGTGCAGGAAACCACTTTTGCACTTGTATTAGTGTGGAAAAACACTTTTTGCACTTGTGATAGTGTTGAAAAACCACTTTTCGCACTTGTGTTAGTGAAGGAAACCACTTTTCGCACGTGTGTTAGTGTTGAAAACCCACTTTTCGCACTCGTGTTAGTGTTGAAAAACCACTTTTCGCACCGGTGTTGGTGCAGGAAACCACTTTTGCACTTGTATTAGTGTGGAAAAACCACTTTTCGCACTTGTGATAGTGTTGAAAAACCACTTTTCGCACTTGTGTTAGTGTTGAAAAACCACTTTTCGCACTTGTGTTAGTGTTTAAAAACCACTTTTCGCACTTGTGTTGGTACAGGAAACCACTTTTGCACTTGTATTAGTGTGGAAAAAACACTTTTTGCACTTGCGATAGTGTTGAAAAACCACTTTTCGCACTTGTGTTAGTGAAGGAAACCACTTTTCGCACGTGTGTTAGTGTTGAAAACCCACTTTTCGCACTTGTGTTAGTGTTGAAAAACCACTTTTCGCACTTCTGTTAGTGTTGAAAAACCACTTTCGCACTTGTGTTGGTGCAGGAAACCACTTTTGCACTTGTATTAGTGTGGAAAAACCACTTTTCGCACTTGTGATAGTGTTGAAAAACCACTTTTCGCACTTGTGTTAGTGTTGAAAAACCACTTTTCGCACTTGTGTTAGTGTTGAAAAACCACTATTGGCACTTGTGTTGGTGTAGGAAACCACTTTTGCACTTTGCACTTTTGCACATTAGTGTTGAAAAAACACTTCTTGCACTTGTGTTAGTGTTGAAAAACCACTTTTCACACTTGTGTTGGTGCAGGAAACCACTTTTGCACTTGTATTAGTGTGGAAAAACTACTTTTCGCACTTGTGTTAGTGTTGAAAAACCACTTTTCGCACTTGTGTTGGTGCAGGAAACCACTTTTGCACTTGTATTAGTGTGGAAAAAACACTTTTTGCACTTGTGATAGTGTTGAAAAACCACTTTTCACACTTGTGTTAGTGTTGAAAAACCACTTTTCGCACTTGTGTTGGTGCAGGAAACCACTTTTGCACTTGTATTAGTGTGGAATAACCACTTTTCGCACTTGTGTTAGTGTTTTAAAACCATTTTTTGCACTTGTGTTAGTGTTGAAAAACCACTTTTCACACTTGTGTTAGTGTTGAAAAACCACTTTTCGCACTTGTGTTGGTGCAGGAAACCACTTTTGCACTTGTATTAGCATGGAAAACCACTTTTCGCACTTGTGATAGTGTTGAAAAACCACTTTTCGCACTTGTGTTAGTGTTGAAAAACCACTTTTCGCACTTGTGTTAGTGTTGAAAAACCATTTTTCGCACTTGTGTTGGTGCAGGAAACCACTTTTGCACTTGTATTAGTGTGGCAAAAACACTTTTTGCACTTGTGATAGTGTTGAAAAACCACTTTTCGCACTTGTGTTAGTGTTGAAAAACCACTTTTCGCACTTGTGTTGGTGCAGGAAACCACTTTTGCACTTGTATTAGTGTGGAAAAAACACTTTTTGCACTTGTGATAGTGTTGAAAAACCACTTTTCGCACTTGTGTTAGTGAAGGAAACCACTTTTCGCACGTGTGTTAGTGTTGAAAAGCCACTTTTCGCACTCGTGTTAGTGTTGAAAACCACTTTTCGCACCTGTGTTGGTGCAGGAAACCACTTTTGCACTTGTATTAGTGTGGAAAAACCACTTTTCGCACTTGTGATAGTGTTGAAAAACCACTTTTCGCACTTGTGTTAGTGTTGAAAAACCACTTTTCGCACTTGTGTTAGTGTTGAAAAACCACTTTTCGCACTTGTATTGGTGCAGGAAACCACTTTTGCACTTGTATTAGTGTGGGAAAAACACTTTTTGCACTTGTGATAGTGTTGAAAAACCACTTTTCGCACTTCTGTTAGTGTTGAAAAACCACTTTCGCACTTGTGTTGGTGCAGGAAACCACTTTTGCACTTGTATTAGTGTGGAAAAACCACTTTTTGCACTTGTGATAGTGTTGAAAAACAACTTTTCGCACTTGTGTTAGTGTTGAAAAACCACTTTTCGCACTTGTGTTAGTGTTGAAAAACCACTTTTGGCACTTGTGTTGGTGCAGGAAACCACTTTTGCACTTTGCACTTTTGCACATTAGTGTTGAAAAAACACTTCTTGCACTTGTGTTAGTGTTGAAAAACCACTTTTCACACTTGTGTTGGTGCAGGAAACCACTTTTGCACTTGTATTAGTGTGGAA
Source organism: Myxine glutinosa (assembly GCF_964187855.1). NCBI lineage: Eukaryota > Metazoa > Chordata > Myxini > Myxiniformes > Myxinidae > Myxine > Myxine glutinosa. The sequence goes on from NW_027618765.1 coordinate 57,945, forward strand.
AAACTACTTTTCGCACTTGTGTTAGTGTTGAAAAACCACTTTTCGCACTTGTGTTAGTGTTGAAAAACCACTTTTCGCACTTGTGTTGGTGCAGGAAACCACTTTTGCACTTGTATTAGTGTGGAAAACCACTTTTCGCACTTGTGATAGTGTTGAAAAACCACTTTTCGCACTTGTGTTAGTGTTGAAAAACCACTTTTCGCACTTGTGTTGGTGCAGGAAACCACTTTTGCACTTGTACTAGTGTGGCAAAAACACTTTTTGTACTTGTGATAGTGTTGAAAAACCACTTTTCGCACTTGTGTTGGTGCAGGAAACCACTTTTGCACTTGTATTAGTGTGGAAAACCACTTTTCGCACTTGTGATAGTGTTGAAAAACCACTTTTCGCACTTGTGTTAGTGTTGAAAAACCACTTTTCGCACTTGTGTTGGTGCAGGAAACCACTTTTGCACTTGTATTAGTGTGGCAAAAACACTTTTTGTACTTGTGATAGTGTTGAAAAACCACTTTTCGCACTTGTGTTAGTGTTGAAAAACCACTTTTCGCACTTGTGTTGGTGCAGGAAACCACTTTTGCACTTGTATTAGTGTGGAAAAACACTTTTTGCACTTGTGATAGTGTTGAAAAACCACTTTTCGCACTTGTGTTAGTGAAGGAAACCACTTTTCGCACGTGTGTTAGTGTTGAAAACCCACTTTTCGCACTCGTGTTAGTGTTGAAAAACCACTTTTCGCACCGGTGTTGGTGCAGGAAACCACTTTTGCACTTGTATTAGTGTGGAAAAACCACTTTTCGCACTTGTGATAGTGTTGAAAAACCACTTTTCGCACTTGTGTTAGTGTTGAAAAACCACTTTTCGCACTTGTGTTAGTGTTTAAAAACCACTTTTCGCACTTGTGTTGGTGCAGGAAACCACTTTTGCACTTGTATTAGTGTGGAAAAAACACTTTTTGCACTTGTGATAGTGTTGAAAAACCACTTTTCGCACTTGTGTTAGTGTTGAAAAACCACTTTTCGCACTTGTGTTGGTGCAGGAAACCACTTTTGCACTTCTATTCGTGTGGAAAAAAACACTTTTTGCACTTGTGATAGTGTTGAAAAAACACTTTTTGCACTTGTGTTAGTGTTGAAAAACCACTTTTCGCACTTGTGTTGGTGCAGGAAACCACTTTTGCACTTGTATTAGTGTGGAAAAACTACTTTTCGCACTTGTGTTAGTGTTGAAAAACCACTTTTCGCACTTGTGTTAGTGTTGAAAAACCACTTTTCGCACTTGTATTGGTGCAGGAAACCACTTTTGCACTTGTATTAGTGTGGAAAAACCACTTTTCGCACTTGTGTTAGTGTTGAAAAACCACTTTTCGCACTTGTGTTAGTGTTGAAAAACCACTTTTCGCACTTGTGTTGGTGCAGGAAACTACTTTTGCACTTGTATTAGTGTGGAAAACCCACTTTTCGCACTTGTGATAGTGTTGAAAAACCACTTTTCGCACTTGTGTTAGTGTTGAAAAACCACTTTTCGCACTTGTGTTAGTGTTGAAAACCCACTTTTCGCACTTGTGTTGGTGCAGGAAACCACTTTTGCACTTGTATTAGTGTGGAAAAACTACTTTTCGCACTTGTGTTAGTGTTGAAAAACCACTTTTCGCACTTGTGTTAGTGTTGAAAAACCACTTTTCGCACTTGTGTTGGTGCAGGAAACCACTTTTGCACTTGTATTAGTGTGGAAAACCACTTTTCGCACTTGTGATAGTGTTGAAAAACCACTTTTCGCACTTGTGTTAGTGTTGAAAAACCACTTTTCGCACTTGTGTTGGTGCAGGAAACCACTTTTGCACTTGTACTAGTGTGGCAAAAACACTTTTTGTACTTGTGATAGTGTTGAAAAACCACTTTTCGCACTTGTGTTGGTGCAGGAAACCACTTTTGCACTTGTATTAGTGTGGAAAACCACTTTTCGCACTTGTGATAGTGTTGAAAAACCACTTTTCGCACTTGTGTTAGTGTTGAAAAACCACTTTTCGCACTTGTGTTGGTGCAGGAAACCACTTTTGCACTTGTATTAGTGTGGCAAAAACACTTTTTGTACTTGTGATAGTGTTGAAAAACCACTTTTCGCACTTGTGTTAGTGTTGAAAAACCACTTTTCGCACTTGTGTTGGTGCAGGAAACCACTTTTGCACTTGTATTAGTGTGGAAAAACACTTTTTGCACTTGTGATAGTGTTGAAAAACCACTTTTCGCACTTGTGTTAGTGAAGGAAACCACTTTTCGCACGTGTGTTAGTGTTGAAAACCCACTTTTCGCACTCGTGTTAGTGTTGAAAAACCACTTTTCGCACCGGTGTTGGTGCAGGAAACCACTTTTGCACTTGTATTAGTGTGGAAAAACCACTTTTCGCACTTGTGATAGTGTTGAAAAACCACTTTTCGCACTTGTGTTAGTGTTGAAAAACCACTTTTCGCACTTGTGTTAGTGTTTAAAAACCACTTTTCGCACTTGTGTTGGTACAGGAAACCACTTTTGCACTTGTATTAGTGTGGAAAAAACACTTTTTGCACTTGCGATAGTGTTGAAAAACCACTTTTCGCACTTGTGTTAGTGAAGGAAACCACTTTTCGCACGTGTGTTAGTGTTGAAAACCCACTTTTCGCACTTGTGTTAGTGTTGAAAAACCACTTTTCGCACTTCTGTTAGTGTTGAAAAACCACTTTCGCACTTGTGTTGGTGCAGGAAACCACTTTTGCACTTGTATTAGTGTGGAAAAACCACTTTTCGCACTTGTGATAGTGTTGAAAAACCACTTTTCGCACTTGTGTTAGTGTTGAAAAACCACTTTTCGCACTTGTGTTAGTGTTGAAAAACCACTATTGGCACTTGTGTTGGTGTAGGAAACCACTTTTGCACTTTGCACTTTTGCACATTAGTGTTGAAAAAACACTTCTTGCACTTGTGTTAGTGTTGAAAAACCACTTTTCACACTTGTGTTGGTGCAGGAAACCACTTTTGCACTTGTATTAGTGTGGAAAAACTACTTTTCGCACTTGTGTTAGTGTTGAAAAACCACTTTTCGCACTTGTGTTGGTGCAGGAAACCACTTTTGCACTTGTATTAGTGTGGAAAAAACACTTTTTGCACTTGTGATAGTGTTGAAAAACCACTTTTCACACTTGTGTTAGTGTTGAAAAACCACTTTTCGCACTTGTGTTGGTGCAGGAAACCACTTTTGCACTTGTATTAGTGTGGAATAACCACTTTTCGCACTTGTGTTAGTGTTTTAAAACCATTTTTTGCACTTGTGTTAGTGTTGAAAAACCACTTTTCACACTTGTGTTAGTGTTGAAAAACCACTTTTCGCACTTGTGTTGGTGCAGGAAACCACTTTTGCACTTGTATTAGCATGGAAAACCACTTTTCGCACTTGTGATAGTGTTGAAAAACCACTTTTCGCACTTGTGTTAGTGTTGAAAAACCACTTTTCGCACTTGTGTTAGTGTTGAAAAACCATTTTTCGCACTTGTGTTGGTGCAGGAAACCACTTTTGCACTTGTATTAGTGTGGCAAAAACACTTTTTGCACTTGTGATAGTGTTGAAAAACCACTTTTCGCACTTGTGTTAGTGTTGAAAAACCACTTTTCGCACTTGTGTTGGTGCAGGAAACCACTTTTGCACTTGTATTAGTGTGGAAAAAACACTTTTTGCACTTGTGATAGTGTTGAAAAACCACTTTTCGCACTTGTGTTAGTGAAGGAAACCACTTTTCGCACGTGTGTTAGTGTTGAAAAGCCACTTTTCGCACTCGTGTTAGTGTTGAAAAACCACTTTTCGCACCTGTGTTGGTGCAGGAAACCACTTTTGCACTTGTATTAGTGTGGAAAAACCACTTTTCGCACTTGTGATAGTGTTGAAAAACCACTTTTCGCACTTGTGTTAGTGTTGAAAAACCACTTTTCGCACTTGTGTTAGTGTTGAAAAACCACTTTTCGCACTTGTATTGGTGCAGGAAACCACTTTTGCACTTGTATTAGTGTGGGAAAAACACTTTTTGCACTTGTGATAGTGTTGAAAAACCACTTTTCGCACTTCTGTTAGTGTTGAAAAACCACTTTCGCACTTGTGTTGGTGCAGGAAACC